>NC_083579.1:30184470-30401970 GCF_027579695.1 Neoarius graeffei
CCTGCAGCACCAAGTGAAGATCCCATGTGGGTACCCGGCTCCGTCGGGGGGGTCTCAACCGGAGAGCACCCTTCAAGAAACGTGCCACCAAGGGGTGGGACCCCACGGTCCTTCCCCCAACTCTGGCATGCTGAGCAGAGATGGCAGCTGCATAGACCTTAATGGTGGCAGGAGTAAGACCCTTATCAAACAGAGACTGGAGGAACAGTAGAATGGTCGGCAGGGGGCAGCATGTAGGCTCCTCCCCCCGAGTTAAGCACCAGTTGGAGAAAAGCCTCCATCTGTTGGCATAGAGGGCATTGGTGGAGGGTGCCCGAGAGCTTGCAATGGTGTTGACCACTGCCGGCTCACAAAGACCTAGCAGGGGGTCCGGCCCTTCAGCGACCACACCCAGAGCTGCAGACGGGCTGGATCCGGGTGCCAGATCTGCCCTCCCAGCTGTGATAGCAGGTCCGTCCTCACTGGCAGGCACCAGGGGTCGCCGTTCAGAAGTTGCAGTAACTTGGGAAACCACACTCGGCCCGGCCACCGAGGGGCAACAAGCAGCAGCCCATGGTGGTCCATCGCAACCCTGTGTAGGGTTGGCACAATCAGTGGCAGAGGGGGGAAGGCATACAGCAGTTGCCTCGGCCAAGCATGAGCCAGCGCATCCTGGCCCAGGGAGCTGGGGCTGTGGAGGCTGAACCACAGAGGGCAGTGTGTCGACTCCTGGCAGGCAAAGAGGTCCACCTCCACCCTGCCAAAACGTTCCCAGATGGCGAGAACCACCGCTGGGTTGAGTCTCCATTCCCCGGGATCGGGGTCCTGGCGGGACAGCAGATCCGCTGCCCTGTTGGCGGTGCCTGGCAAGTACATGGCACGCAGGCTCAAGAGATGTCGATGGGCCCACCGCAGAAGTTGGCCGGCCACTTCCAAGCACTGGAGGGACTTGGTGCCTCCCTGGTGGTTGATGTAGTACACTACCGTAGCGTTGTCCGTCCGCACCAGAACGTGTCTGCCGGCCAGGCCTGGGAGGAAGTGCTGTAGGCCGAGGAACACAGCCCGTAGCTCCAGCACGTTGATGTGCTGCTGTCGCTGCCCTGGACTCCAGTAGCCTCTGACAGTCTGGCATTGCCAGACTGCACCCCAGCCTCCCAGGGAAGCATCCGTGGTGACGACCTCCCTCCGGGAGGGGATAGCCGCCAGCGGAACACCCCACAGAAGGTAAGCCCTCCTCCTCCATGGACGGAGGAGCCTGAAAAAAGTATCTGTCGCCTTCACGAGCCTGTGCCCGTGCAGCACCGGGTGGAGGTGGAGATCGTTGAGCCACCTCTGAAGCGGGCGTAAGTCCAGGAGTCCCAGCGGGACCAGAGAGGAGGCTGCCGTAAGCATGCCCAGCAGGCACTGAAAGGTCTTCAGGGCGAGTGACCTGCCCCGTTCGAAGCGGCCAAGCAGCAGGCGGATGTTGTGGATCCTGGTCTGGGAGGGGGTTGCCATCAACGACCTCGAATCCAGGTGCATGCCCAAGAAGGTAGTCTCCTGGCTGGGCACCAGCGAGCTCTTCTTGTAATTCACCCTGAGCCCCAGCTCTGCGACATGTGAGAGCACAGTCGCGATGTCGGTGCGGGCCTGAGCTGCTGACCGTGAACAGACGAGCCAGTCGTCCAGGTAAGGCAGGACACGCAAACCCCTTGCCTGAAGTGGTGCCAATGCCGCTGCCACACACCTGGTGAACACATGGGGTGCCAGCGATATCCCAAAGGGCAGAACATTGAACTCGAAAGCCTGGCCCTCGAAGGCAAACCGCAGGAACTGCCTGTGGTGTGGCGCAATGGGAACATGGAAGTAGGCATCTTTCAGGTCGATGGTGGCAAACCAGTCGCCCGCCTGGATGTGGTGTAAGACATCCACTGTACGCAGCATGCGGAATCTCATGGTCTTCAAGTGGGAGTTGAGGGACCTCAGGTCGAGGATCGGGCGGATACCGCCGTCCTTCTTCGGAACCAGAAAATACCTGGAGTAGAACCCACCTTGCTGTCTCTGCCTGTCGACGGGAGAGATTGCTCCCTTCTCCAGGAGGGCGGAGATTTCCTGCCGGAGGACGAGGGACTTCCCCGGATGGCTCACGGTGGTGTGTTTGACCCCATGAAAACGCGGCGGTCGGCGGCAGAACTGGATACGGTAACCCTCGGTGAGGGTCACCAGCACCCAGGGGTCTGGGGTCAACGCTTTCCAGCTTTGGAGCTGTTCGCTGGAAAAGCGGCCGACCACTGGCGCGCTGATGTCAGCGCCGTCCAGAGCGCCCCCGTCGGTCACCATGGGGGCGACAAGGAGCGGACTGGGTGTAGGGAGCGGCACTGCGGGTCCGGGAGGTGGTGGGGCGACGAAAGTCATCAACCCGTCTGGTCTCCTGGCGGGTGCGTGGCCGAGACAGAGTCAGTGTGGGCCCCCTGGAGGACTGGGCAGTATTGCCATGGCGGTGGACCTGGCGGAGGCCAGCGAACTGCTGCCGCGCCTGGACGACCTGGGCACTCCGGTCCAGGGCTTGCTGAGCGGCCTCGCCAAACAGCTCCCCAGGGACAACAGGGAGAGCGAGCAGCACACGGCGGTCGGGCTCGGCCAGAGGGGACTGTGCCAGCCATATCTGCCGGCGGGCGAGGGTGAGATACGACATCAGCCGGCCCAGTTCCCGCGACGAGTAGGCAAAGGCCTGGAGAGCCGCGTCGCACAGCTCCCGTGATGCCGCGCTCGTCCCCTCCAGTGTCTGGGCGAGGGCCAGCAGCAGATGGGACATGGAATTGTCAATACGACCCATTCGTGCCGCCTTGTCGTATCCCCGCACGATGAGGTCATCGGTCACACGGCATTGGGTGCGGGGGCATCGGGCGTCAGGCCGCAGAGCCTCGTTGGGCGAAAGGACGAGGGCAGCCACAGAGGGCTCAATGTTGGGCATCTGCTGGAGGCCGTAGGTAGGGGCGTCCTGCATTGCTGCCAGGGCCTTGCAGTCACTAGGGAGGTGGGAAAGGCGTCTAGGGTCCGCCCAACACCTCTGTAACTCCTCGATGTATGGGAGCGAGGGCGGAACAGACAACGAGGAAGGCTGTGTGGAACCTCTGAAGAAAGCGCTCTGATGCTGGGCCACCGGGGGCGTGTCCAACCCCAGATGGGCCAATGCAGCCCTCAGCGTTGGCTGGATGGATGAGCGTCCACCTTCCGACGCTGCCGCAGTGCCATGGCTGGTGGCCTGGGAACCGGCCAGAGAGGTGGAGTCGTGCGCCGCAGAACTGATAAACAGCGGCGAGAAACACCGCTTTAATTTAAATGAATGAAAACCGCTTACCTGAACGAAAGCAAGCCGGCCTCCAGCGGCGAGGACACGCCTCGGAGGGCTAGTCAGCTAACTCCACCGAGCGAGAGCGCTCAGCTTAACGGAGTAACAATACGAATACAACACACAAGACAGCCGGCCCGTGAGCAGGCCGGAGACAAGGCTACACAAAATAAGGCGGTCGGGAATATTAACAAGGGTAGGCGCCGTGCGCCACAGAACTGATAAACAGCGGCGAGAAACACCGCTTTAATTTAAATGAATGAACCACTTACCTGAACGAAGCAAGCCGGCCTCCAGCGGCAAGGACACGCCTCGGAGGGCTAATCAGCTAACTCCACCGAGCGAGAGCGCTCAGCTTAACGGAGTAACAACAATACGAATACAACACACAAGACAGCCGGCCCGTGAGCAGGCCGGAGGCAAGGCTACACAAAACAAAAGCGGTTGATAATGTTAACAAGGATAGGCGCCGTGCGCCGCAGAACTGATAACAGCGGCGAGAAACGCCGCTTTAATTTAAATGAATGAAAACCGCTTACCTGAACGAAAACAAGCCGGCCTCCAGCGGCGAGGACACGCCTCGGAGAGCTAATCAGCTAACTCCACCGAGCGAGAGCGCTCAGCTTAACGGAGTAACAAATCAACGAATATAGCGACAAGAGAAAAGAATTGGTGGACTTAACGCAGTTTCTTGGAGGGTGCGTAAGCACAGCCCCAACCCTACGGGTAACGAAACTAACACGCGTTTTGTCCAAATTCCAACTCGCAACCTGCAAACGCGAGAAGATGTAAGAGGTCACTTCCTGGGTTTACCGGTCTTTTATGCCGGGGTCACGGGGTGACGTCACCCAGGTCACACGTGACTTTGTTGTTACTATTACTCGACCTGCACGTTCATGTGATGGATATCCATGTGCTGAAAGCACCGCCTCTGGCGGTCAGGAGAAACGAAATAGAACTTACCAAAACAGCACTGAACTTTTTACTGGAAGATAATTCTTGCAGTGTTTTATTGGACTCAGCACCGGATCCATCAGGTTTAAGAAATTAAGTTTTGCTCAGTCTTATTTTTTTGTTATTTCAATAATAATACACCACATGACTTCAGACTTATACTCAATAATTGATGCATTTTAATGTTTATTATTATTATTATTATTATTATTATTATTATTATTATTATTATAGCCCTAAAATTTCTGCAGTCATGTTTTATCTCATTTTACTCCTCGATGACCTTTGCATGCTAACTTCATATACTTTTAATGACTTTTGGAAAAAATTTTACATTTGTGTACAATTTATTATTAAATAAACACATTTAAAAATCTGTTTTGTCATTCATTCTTTAAAGGGCTAATTACCATGATAGAAATGTATAAATGTTGGCATAACAATTGATAACATATATTTTTTACTTTTTGTGGAATTAGAAATAGACCTATATAACACATTCATGATGAAAATCACTGCATAAATTTAATTAATTAATGAGATATAAGGATTTTTATAAAGTTCATAAGCTTCTAAAAATTGAGTGGTGACATTAAAAGCTTGTTGTAGTATTTTCAGTTTTTTTTTAAATGAATCCTTATTTTGCAAGCTGATTTATGATGATGATGATTGTTATTTTTATTATTATCCATCCATCCCTCCATTATCCATAGCCGCTTATCCTGTGCAGGGTCGCACGCAAGCTGGAGCCTATCCCAGCTGACTATGGGCGAGAGGTGGGGTACACCCTGGACAAGTCGCCAGGTCATCACAGAGCTGACACATAGAGACAAACAATCATTCACACTCACATTCACACCTACGGTCAATTTAGAGCCACCAATTAACCTAACCTGCATGTCTTTGGACTGTGGGGGAAACCGGAGCACCCGGAGGAAACCCATGCAGACACGAGGAGAATATGCAAACTCCACACAGAAAGGCCCCCATCAGCCGCTGGGCTCGAACCCAGAACCTTCTTGCTGTGAGGCAACAGCGCTAACCACTACACCACCGTGCCACCTATTATTATTATTATTATCGTCTCGTCTCGTCTTCTTCCGCTTATCCAGGACCGGGTCGCGGAGGCAGCAGTCTGAGCATGGAAGCCCAAACTTCCCTTTCCCCAGACACCTTGGCCAGCTCCTTGGGAAGAACACAAGCGTTCCCAGGCCAGCCGAGAGACATAGTCCCTCCAGTGTGTCCTGGGTCTTCCCCGGGGCCTCCTCCCCGGGGGACATGCCTGGAACACCTCCCCAGGGAGGCGTCCAGGAGGCATCCGAAAGAGATGCCCTAGCCACCTTGGCTGATTCCTCTCGATGTGGAGGAGCAGTGGCTCTACTCTGAGCTCCTCCCAAGTGACTGTGCTTCTCACCACATCTCTAAGGGAGCGCCCAGCCACCCTGCGAAGGAAACTCATTTCAGCCACTTGTATCCGTGATCTTGTTCTTTCGGTCATTACCCAAAGCTCATGACCATAGGTGAGAGTCGGAACGTAGATCAACTGGTAAATCGAGAGCTTCGCCTTTTGGCTCAGCTCCTTCTTCACCACGACGGACTGGTAAAGCGACCGCATCACCGCGGAGGCTGCACCGATCCGCCTGTTGATCTCACGCTCTATCCTTCCCTCACTCGTGAACAAGATCCTGAGATACTTACGGTAAACTCCTCCACTTGAGGCAGGACTTCTCCACCAACCTGGAGAGGGCAAGCCACCCTTTTCCGGTCAAGAACCATGGCCTCTGACTTGGAGGTGCTGATTCTCATCCCAGCCACTTCACACTTGACTGCAAACCACCCCAGTGCATGCTGAAGGTCCTGGTTTGAAGAAGCCAACAGGACAACATCATCTGCGAAAAGCAGAGATGAAATCCTGTGGTTCCCAAACAGGATTCCTTCTGGCCCCTGGCTGTGCCTAGAAATTCTGTCCATAAAGATTATGAACAGAACCGGTGACAAAGGGCAGCCCTGCCAGAGTCCAACATGCACTGGGAACAGGTCTGACTTACTGCCAGCAATGCGAGCCAGACTCCTGCTCCGTTTGTACAGGGACCGGACAGCCCTTAGCAAAGAGCCCCGAACCCCATACTCCCGAAGCACCCCCCACAGAATACCACGAGGGACACGGTCGAATGCCTTCTCCAAATCCACAAAGCACTTGTGGACTGGTTGGGCAAACTTCCATGAACCCTCGAGCACCCTATGAAGGGTATAGAGCTGGTCCAGTGTTCTGCGACCAGGACGTAAACCGCATTGTTCCTCCTGGATCCGAGGTTCGACTATCGGCCGAATTCTCCTCTCCAGTACCCTGGAGTAAACCTTCCCTGGGAGGCTGAGAAGTGTGATTCCCCTATAATTGGAGCACACTCTCCGGTCCCCTTTCTTAAAAAGAGGGACCACCACCCCAGTCTGCCACTCCAGAGGCACTGTCCCCGACCGCCACGTGATGTTGCAGATTATTATTATGAATGTCATAATAATAATAATAATAATAATAATAATAATAATAATTATTATTATTATTATTATTATTATTATTATTATTATTATTATGACATTCATTGTCCTTAAAGACTTTTCTATGAAACATTCATTCCTGTATAGCTGATATTATGTGAGCTGAAATTGTAGTTGGTCTACGTAGTGCTTTATAACTGTGTTATAAATTGTAAAATTGGTTCCTGTCTCCCTGAGCCTTGGGGTGTTTTCTCCAGCTTCAGTGCTTATACAGTAGATGCATTATGAAGGCCTCAGTGTAAGTACATAATGTATTATAAAGCCTTAAATGTCATAAACCCATGTTTACATGAACTCAGCCTTGCACTTTGAACGCTACCCCGAATACTGTTTATGAATGTGTTATGAAGGCCAAATAAGGTGTTAGGTAACATTTATAAGAAAAGGGAACTTTAGCACAAAATACTTAACTCAAAACTGCAGAAATATGCATTATTCAGTACTGAAATATTAAAATATCTTTATTTTGCCATTGCTAATCCTGACACAATGGAACAATTACTTCGGATCCATTTGGCCCATCAGAATGAAATATATTTAATGAGGAAAATGTGTGTGAATATCACTTTCTAAATATTACATCCTTATTGAGATCAGGAAAACATTACAGTGAGATGAAATCAGAGTGGAAGATGAGAAGAAGGAGGCTGTAACACAGGGGGTTTGTTTGGAGCTGGTGGGCCTGTGAGGTGCCCAGTCTGGCTGTGGTGTACTATACACACACACACACACACACACACACACACACACACACACACACCTGTCGTGTGAACTGAGAGGGAGGAAGTGTGCATGATGAGACAGATGGAACCTTTAAGCAGGGTGAGTGTTTCCCTGTTTTAAGGCCCAGCTGTGAAAATGTATTAAAGGCTCCAGTTTTCTTCTCGCTATCAACAGCATGACGGCATTACTTCAAATTATTTGTGTTCCTTTTCTCATAAAAACAAAAGAGCTTCATTTCTGTCTCTCAGAAATGCCCGAAGCTGGTCCATATCCACCTGGTTGTTACACATGTCTGCTACCTGGATTACATGTGAACCACATGTACAGCATGTACACCTCCAATTGCTGTGTATTGCATAATATGCAAATCAGATCAACATCTGACAACTTCCTGTTCTTCGTTTCTTGTTGTTTTATGCAAAATATGGATTCTGCATGCAAAATTCATGACTTTTGCATGCTGGTTTTATGTCTCAGTTACATGTGATTCTGACACTTGAACATAAGCCCATTTTTCTTGCATGATATCGGTTCGAGTGAGGAGCAGTTGGAAATCCAGCACCACTGTCTGACAGTTTGATGTAACCCAACCATATCAGGGTGAAATTTTTGTTTGGGCTGTGAATAAACACACACACACACACACACACACACACACACACACACACACACACACACACACACACATAATTCGAAGCCAGTATTAAATACACAAATTAATATTAACATCATTTTAAAGTTCACAAAAAGGACGAGGACATCAGAGAAATCAACATCTTAATTAGAGACATTGCTGCAAGCTAGTTTTACAGCGGCACATGCCAGCTGACAGACTGATCCAGACTCATTTCTGGTTGCTACTGAAGCTGAAGTTGGGATATTATTATGTCCTGGATGTTACTACAGACATTGCATCCTCCATCCAAGGAAGAAAACTCGTTGAGCTATAAGCAGGGCTCTGCTGATGGGCATGAGGTTCCTTGCTGCGCGCACTCACTTCCAGAATCAACCACTACATTCAGCAGAGCGCAGTTTGCCAGGTTGTCCACATGAGTGCATTTTAATAATTGATACAGTACCCTTAATTATTCTATCCACATTCACTGGATATGAGCAATTGCATGCTCTGATTGGCTGCTCTACTACTAGGCTATCAGCTCGTATACTGTGATTAGAGAAAAACAAAATGGTGGCGCGTGTTGCTGAACCAACCAAGGATGAAATAAAAACTTGAAAACAAAACCACAAAAAATACAATATGGAATGAAAGTATTTGATGGTAAGGATGCATCTTTTTTATTTTTCAAAAATTGTTACAGCATTTTTCACAAATTGCTACTGTCATTTCATCAGTTTCTTTACATTCTAAGCAGAAATGATTTTGTCGGACTTTTTGCGTCAAATTTTTATTGATCAAGTTTGTAAAAAATAAAAATAAAAATGCTCTGTTTCTCAAACTCCAGTGAATGTGGATAGAATAAAAGTTATTCCACTCAATCTTATCGTACATGGCTTATCGCCAACTCTGTGCTACACGCCTCGTCGGCTACCAGCTCATGTACAACTCAATTACATGGAATAACTGTTAAATAGTGCACAGATGATACACAGTTATTATTTTGCATAGCGATTGCACTGATTTGTTTCTTTATTTTTGTTGTTAGCCTAAAACGCATTAAAGACGATAATCTGTGTATGGCTGTTAATTGAGATACGGCTTGACATATTCTTTGCTGTGGTTTATCAGCATTTATGTGTACTAATTAAATAGACTAAAAATTCTGTCTAAAATAAAATAAAATGCTTTAGCTATGGAAAAGACAACTGACTAATCAACTGTTTTTTTTAATTACCCGTCAGTGCGTCAATTTGAACTTCACTCATCTTTTTCCTTATACTGTCATTCTTCCATTCACTTCACGTCACCGATGGTTGCTTTTCCTCCTGCTGCTGAAAATTGGCAAGTTTCATCAAAAATTTATGACTTTGAATGACTTTTTATAATGTTGCCGTGGTGACAGCATGATAAATAAAAGTTACCTTTCCATGGAGGCTTAACGCAATGTAATAATGTTAGTCTGGAATGCAAAAATAGTTCATGTGGCAACCAGAAAACTTCGAGGTTCAGAAGTGAGAGAAATTCCCTTAATTCCTTCATCCAATTTTCATTAGTTCCAAGCTTAGACTTCTTTTGTTTTCTTTCATTGCTATGCAAATGCACCATCCATCATTCATCTTTCAGTCATTACTGAAAAAAAATACAATTTGTGTTTGCCATATATTTCTCTCCTACCAGCCCAAGCAGCTAACACAGTAGCAGAAGAGACGCCCGTGTGGCATTAACCTCAGTTAACAGCTTCAAATGAGCTATTAAATTGTTCATACAGAGACAAATTTGGAGTGCTATTCAAGTGGGTCTTTAGAAGTGACTTTTCGTCTCTAATACATTCTTGAGATATGTGAGAATACTACTAATTATAGGCTTTCGTAATGTGCCATGGCAGCCCTCCACAGAGTCGTCTTCACTCATCCTCTCCGGCTCCCACTCTCCTAAAGTAGTTCCGTACATTTAGTGGAACAATGCATGAATGCTTATCGAATGTCTGCTTCCTTTTCTCCTGTACCGTCCCTCTGCCGCTATCTTATTGCCTAAACATGCCTCCGTCTGCACCGTCTCCATCTCACCGAGCGAAGTATGTGTTCCAGTATTCACACGGACAATGGCATTGCTCATTTATACGACACATGAATCATCAGAGTGAGAATCCACTCGTGAAAGGAAAGAAACATTCAATTATTTAATAATTCATTTGCTGATAAGAAGTGAAAGTGTTTTTTTTTTTTTTTTTAAGCTTGCATTAACTCCCAAATCTTCAGAAATCCATCAAGTGATGGACGGGATGATGACAAGAATGATTCATTCATCTGGTTTGAATTGTTTATCCAAAGCTATCTTAGGGTGCAGTGATTGAACCTTGTGTGTTTTCTGCCTCAGTGTGGTTCTTTAGGCAGATGAGAACACAGCAATCATACATGGATCTCAAAGTGTCTGAGCAGGTTGGTCTCATTCTGCTTCCAAGTGAGCCTGATTGCACTGAGAAAGTGATTCGATTCTGAATCAGCTCTCCTGCAGGAATACCCCTTTTCCGCCAAGGTAGTTCAAGGGCTGGTTTGGAGCTGGTATCTAATCTCAAACCAGCTCCACTTCTTTTCGACCAACAGGGAATGGGTTCTTGAACCAGTTCCATTCTGGAGTCCTTGAACCTTGGTGCCAGCTAGCGAATGGGCCCACGTTTTCACCAGTTTTGCGTGGAATCAAGGATGCCTCATGAACAGAGGGTGTTACACAATTCACAGTGGGAGTAAACAGTAGTCGCAAGATGGTGATGCACATTGATTACCTGATTTTCACTGATTTTCAGTTCATTTTTTTCTGAAGATGTATCCTTTCCATTGCATTCTCCATTGCTGCATTCTGCTTCCTCTCCAAACAAATGACATGCCTACTGATGTTGTCATAGTTCATACTGGAAAAAAACAGCTATAATTTGGTTCCAGCTGAGAACCAACTTTTCAGGTTCTGAACCATTTTATTTTTGGTTGAAATGCTGTGTGCCGAGCTTCCCAAAAGCCTTGTAGCACAAAGATCATTGTTAAATGGTAGAGTGAGCAGCACAATGAACACTCTCTCCTAGTTAAGATGCTCTTAGCATGAAGAGGATTTTGGGAAACCCACCACTGAATGGTTCACAATTTTGTGCACAAACAGAAACGAAACTAATTTCCCTGTTGGTCAAAAAAGGGTATTCTTGGGGTTTCAGGAAAACCAGTCCAAGAGTGGCACCAACTCTTTGCTGGTTTAGAACCAAAGAACTAGAGACCAGAGGTTTAAGCTGTGACACGTGGAACGTGGGGTGGATGCATTACATGGTGAGTGGTAGTGCCAGTCTGATGGAACATGGGTTGATTGCCTTTTTGATGAGGAAGGGTCCTAGGTACCTGGGAGCCAGCTTGCAGGAGACGGTTCTGAGTGGCAGATGGCATGTGGAGAGCATGACTCATTGCCTCACCCGGTAAGTGGGTGCCTTAGAGTGGTGTTTGTCAGCCTGCCTCTTGGATGCTAGGGCAGAGTGAATGAGTTTTCTCCGGGCCAATGCCCACGTCCTCCTGCAGCAGCGTATGAAGATCTGGGCAGAGGGTATGGCGACCTCCTTCTCTTGGTTGGGGAAGAGTGGTGGTTGGTAACCTATGGAGCACTGGAAGGGTGAGAGATCTGTGGCAGATGAAGGAAGAGTGTTATGAGTGTACTTGATCCAGGCTAGGTACTTACTCCAAGAACTGGCATCCCTGGACGCCATGCACCTGAGTGCAACCTCCAAAGCCTAGTTTGTCTGTTCTGCCTGGCCGTTGGTCTGTGGGTGGAACCCTGAGGTGAGACTACAGGTGGCCCCGATGAGTTTGCAGAAAGCCCTCCAGAATTGCGCGGTGAACTGAGGACCCTGGTCAGAAACGATGTCAGTGGGCAGTCCATGTAGACGGAAAATGTGCTGGATGAGTAGTTCGGCAGTTTCTTTGGCTGAGGGGAGCTTGGGCAGAAGGATGAAATGAACACTCTTGGAGAAATGGTCAATGACAGTAAGAATGCATGTGTTGCCACCTGAGTTAGGGAGTCCTGTGACAAAGTCCAGGGTGATGTGAGACCAAGGTTGATGTTGAGTCGGGAGGGGTCTTAGCAAGCCGGCAGAGGATCGATTGGCTGTCTTGTTCTGGGATCATGTGTCGCAGGCTGCCACAAACTCCTGGATGTCCTCTTTGATGGATGGCCACCAAAAGTGCTGCTGGATGAGTGCCAGGGTTCAGGCGGCTCCCGGATGACAGGCCAGCTTGGAGCCATGACCCCACTGCAGCACCTGAGTATGCACAGGACTGGGAACAAACAGATGGTTAAGAGGAATGTTGTTGGGGTTACCTTCACTGGGGTCCTGCTCCAGAGCCTTCTGCACGAGCGTCTCAACCTCTAGAATGGTGGCTCCCACCAGGCAGTGTGGAGGAAGGATGGTCTCGGGCAACTTGGACTCCTCTTGGTGGGAGGAGAACATCCTGAACAGGGCATTGGGTTTGCTGTTCTTGGAGCCTGGGCAGTAGGATAGTGTGAAGTTGAACCGGGAGAAGAGGAGAGACCAATGGGCTTGACGGGAATTAAGGCATTTGGAGGACTTGAGGTACTTCACATTCTTATGGTTGGTCCAGACTAGGAAGGGGAACTCTGACCCCTCAAGCCAGTGCCTCCACTCCTCCAAGGCTAGTTTAACAGCCAGTAGTTCTCGGTCACCGATGTTGTAATTCCGTTCGGCTGGGGATAGCCGGCGGGAGAAGAAGGAACATGGGTGGACCTTGTTGTCACTGGCCCTCTGGGAAAGTATAGCTCTGACCCCTGACTCTGAAGTGTCGATCTCGACAATAAACTGCTTGGTTGGATTGGGTATGGTGAGAATGGGTGTTGTGGTAAACCTGTGCTTCAGCATGGAAAAGGCTTTCTCTGCTTCCTCCCCCCACTTGAATTGGGTTTTGGTTGAGGTCAGGGCTGAGAGAGGTCTGGCCACTGTGCTGAAGTTGCGAATGAAGTGCCTGTAGAAGTTGGCAAACCCTAGGAAGCACTGGAGCTCTCGTCTCGAAGATGGGGTGTGCCAATCGGCAACTGCCTCGAGCTTGAGGGAGTCCATCTGGATCCTTGCCGGGGAAATGATGAATCCCAGAAATGAGACAGAGCTCTGGTGAAATTCGCTTTTTTCTGCCTTGACAAACAACTTGTTCTCTAGCAGGCGCTGGAGGATCTGCCAGATGTGACCCCGATGTTCCTCAAGGGAGTGGGAGAAGATCAGGATGTCATCCAGGTACACGAAAACGAAGATGTTTAGGAAGTCCCTTAAGGCATTGTTAACGAGTCCCTGGAAGACTGTGGGTGCGTTGGTCAGGCCAAAAGGGACCACGAGGTACTCGTAGTGACCAGTGGTCATGTTAAAGGCTGTCTTCCACTCGTCCCCCTCCCTGATCCTGACGAGATGGTATGCATTGCATGGATCTAGCTTGGTGAATACCTTGGCTCCCTGAAGTAGTTCAAAGGCCGTGGTCATGAGTGGTAGTGGGTAGCGGTTCTTGACTGTGATGGCATTGAGACCCCGATAGTCAATGCAGGGGCAGAGTGACTTGTCCTTCTTTTCAATGAAGAAGAACCCTGACCCTGCTGGGGAGGAGGAAGGGCAGATGATCCCAGCTACCAGTGACTCAGTGATGTACTTTTCCATGGCTTGTCTTTTGGCTGGAGAAAGAGAGTAAAGGTGTCCCTTGGGTGGCGCTGTCCAGGGCAGGAGGTTGATACCACAGTCATAAGGTCTGTGAGGAGGGAGGGACACTGCTCGGGTCTTACTGAAAACTAGCTTAAGGTCCAGATATTCTGGAGGCACATTAGAGAGGTCAGGAAACTCACTGGCTGAGGGCTGTGGTGGTTTGGCAGGAGGCAGAGTGGAGTTCAGACAGGAGGCCAGGCAGGAATGACTCTAGCCTAGGATGGTGTTATTAGTCCAGTTAAGGTGGGGATTGTGCTGCATTAACCATGGTAATCTTTAGGACAATGGGTAAGTGGGGGTTGTTCATGACGTGAAGCTGGATGGTTTCTGAGTGGTTACTGGAAATTCTTAGGGTGAGTGGAGCAGTAAGGTGGGTGATGCTGGTTAAGCCGGTGCCATTGAGTGTCAGACCAGTGAGAGGGATGTCAAGAGCAAGTAGCAGGATTCCCAGACGCTTGGCAGTGGTGGAGCAGATCAGATTCCTGTCTGTCCCTGAGTCGATGAGGGCCTGGAGGTGGTGATGCTGGTTGTCACAGATAATGATAACAAGAAGTAACGGATGATTAGCGGGGGACTGGTTCCGAGCATTGCCCATCAGGGCCCCTTGATTCACTGGTGGGCTCGTCCTTTTAGTGGGCAGGCTTGGCAGATGTGTCCCAGCTGACCACAGTAGAAGTGGGCCCCCGTGCTCTGCCGGCGATGTCGTTCCTCCGCTGACACCCGAACCCGGTCAACCTGCATGGGTTCGATGGACGCGGTGGGAGGTGGACAGGAGGTGAGTCTGGGGTGGTTCTTTTCTCTCCTCCATTGCTGGATCCAAGTGTCGATGCAGTTGGCAAAGTCCATGAAGCTGGAGAGGTCTGACGGCAGTTCCCGTGATACCAATTCGTCCTTGATGGTGTCAGACAAGCCGTGCAGGAACATGTCGATCTGGGCATTCTTGTTCCAACCGCACGAAGCCGCCAACATCCAGAACTCAATGGCGTAATCCGAGGTAGACCAGGACCCCTGCCACAGCTACATGAGCTCTCTGGCCACCTCCCGGCTGGACAGAGAGCAGTCAAAAGTTCGCCTCGTCTCCTCGGAGAAATCCTTGAAACTGGAACAAAAGGGTGCATTGGTATCCCAGACCGCTGTTCCCCACTCTCTGGCCTTGCCAGTGAGGATCGTTATTGTATATGCTACCCGGGAGTGTTCTGTGGGGAGGGCCAGAGGTTGCAGCTCTAGGATCAACAAACATTGAGACAAAAACAATCTGCAAGTACCTGGTTCTCCATCATAGGGCTGAGGTGCTAGAAGTCTTGGTTCATGGAGAAAGGAGATGGCAGGAGCTGAAGTAGGAGATGGCTGAGCAGGGGTAGGCATGGCTTGACAGTGCTGCATCTGCATGGTGAGAAGGTTGAGTGCGTTGGACAGGGTGGCGAGGTTCTGCGTAATTTGTTGTAGGTCTTGTTGGTGGGTCCTGAGGAGAATCCCTTGCTGCTGGATGGCTGTTCTCAGATGGGCAAGTTCCGCTGGATCCATGTTGGCCAGAACGTACTGTTAGGATTGATGGAGGTGTGGTGAAGTTAGGATCCAAGAGCTGAACACAGACAGTAATCCAATAAATAATATGATTTAATTCAGGGAAGAAAGGGTGTGGCAAAAAGGTATGTAAACAAACAGGACAAAAACAAATGGCAAAAATAGTCCAGACAAAATGAGACAAACAACTTAACAAAAACTTGAGACAGGCAAAGATAAAAATGCTAGTGCAAAAAAACACGGACAAGAAAAGACCCTTAGTACAAGAAACCATGAACCAGAAATAACCCTTAGTGCAAAAAACCATGAACCAGAAGAATGCTAGTGCAAAAAGCATGAACAAGAAAAGTCACTACAGAACAAAACCATGAGAAGCAAGAGAGGCACAGAAACGGCTAGAGAAGCAAACAAGACTTTCTGGCAAAGTCTGACTCTGAGAACGGCTTATTTATACACAGTAGTGAAAACCAGGAAGTGATTTGAGGTTTTTCACCTGACATCACAGGGTCACGTGATGCCCCAGTGTCCGCCATTTTGAAGGTCAAGCTACATACTAACGCTGCAGACAGACACCGGATCCAGTGTAAATAGCTGCCGGAGCGCGATCCGGCTTGCTCCCCCTCAAATTAAGCAGCGCGCTCCGGCTTGCTCCCAGAGTGCTCCGGCCGAGGTTCCGGAGTGCGCTCCAGCTTGCTCCCCCTCAAATTAAGCAGCACGCTCCAGCTTGCTCCCGGAGTGCTCCGGCCGAGGTTCCGGAGCGCGCTCCGGCTCGCTCCCCCTCAAATTAAGCAGTGCGCTCCGGCTTGCTCCCAGGAGCAAGCCGGAGGGCACTGCTTAATTTGAGAGGGAGCAAGCCGGAGCGCGCTCCGGCAGCTATTTACACTGGATCCGGTGTAAATAGCTGCCGGATCATAATTACAGTAAACTAGTAAATACAGTAAAGGAAAAACTTGAGACTGAAAGGTTTTAACAGTCATCCAAATGACTGAACATAAATACTAGCTACTATGTTGTTGACATTAGCTAGTGCTAACAGCTAGCTACTAGTACACTGCTACAACACAGACACCGACTCTAATAATACAGTTCTTGGTCATTGCCTGGTAACAGCAAATTTATAACGGGCCATGTCTCAACAGACTAAGAAGTTATTTCAATGACATTTAATAACATTTTGTTTTTCCTGAGGACCGAAAGTAAATGAAAATGTGAACAAACCTTAGCTGTAATAAGATGGCGACCACCAGCTCCAGGGACGACCCACTGATGTAGGCATGTTACCCAGCCTGACACAAAATATTTGTAGGCATCCAAACTCTTATACACTTTCAGATCAATACCTGTGTATGGCGATGGGTTTTTAAGGACATAGGTATACAGATCATGTGGGCCGAAGTCAGGTAAAGATGAGGGCTTCGTGTACTTCCGTACGTCAGTGAACAATCCTGGTGGAAGCAGGTAAACGTCGTTCTCTAAGCCTGCTAACCTCAATTTTTGCAAATACCTCTCCCTCTGCTCGCCCTGTAAATGCCCTACGTCGCTGGATAGTGAAGGTGTTTTCTGCATCTCGCTCCTTTTTCTTTTATGTTTTTCGTTTGTCGCCTTCCTCGCATTCAAACTGATTCGAGCCGTGACGTCCAAAATGGCAGCCTAACGATGCATCACATGACTTGGTCACGTGGGTGAAAAACCTCAATACGAGTGAGAAGGGATTCCTGTCCCGGATCTGGATCGGCGCTGGCATGAGAGATCCGTAATCTCCGGAGTGAATGTCCGGGGTGGAGCATGACACTTCAAGGGTTCTGAAAGGGTCCATTGGATAATTAATGGTTCTTTTCCTCCTAAACAACCTTTCAAACTACTTTGGAACTAACTGGAATGCTTTCTGATACGGAAAAACTGTTCAGAAGTTCTTTTAAGGGGTCCCATAAAGTGGACAACCAAAGAACCTTTTAATTATTTTAAGTCTGCACCCTCCACTTTTGTAAAATGACCCAATGTTTTTTTTGTTTGTTTGTTTTAAAATCTACTTTCTGTTGAGTTTCCTTTTGCTAAGTCATTATTTTTAAACATATTTTTATGCAGCCATTAACAAACCCTTAAAGGAACCTTCAAGAGTACCAAGTTTTCAAAAAGTGAACCAGATAAATCCTCTCATTTGGGGTTAAAAAAGAAGACAAAGTGATTTATGAAAGACAAAACAACATACATGACATTTGTGAAAGATTGTTCTGCTGAAATTATGCAAATAGAGACAAATGACAGAAATGATAAGTAAGGAATAACACATTATGGGGCATGTTGCTATAGGAAAATAATCAATGACTGCATGGTCTGGTGCATTGATTATGATATTCCTATAAGAGCATGTCTTGTTTTCTCATATTACAGCAATTCAATTAACATTTATTTCACAAAATTGAGTCATACGTGAGCTGACAGCCGACGAGGCGTGTAGCGGCGAGCTAGCTATAAGCTATATACAACGAGATTGAGCAGAATAACTATTTTATACTATCCACATTCACCAGATATTGAGAAGCAGAGCATTTTTATTTTTTGCAAATTCGATAAATAAAAACTTTCTCCAAAACATCTGACAAAATAATTTCTACCTAGAATGTAAAGAAACCGGTGAAATGATAGTAGCAATTTGTGAAAAATGCAATAATAATAATTCTTGAAAAATAAAAAAAAGATACGTTCTTACCATCAAATACTTTTATTTCATATTTTGTTGCTTTTTTATTTTTGAGGGGTTTTGTTTTTGAGTAGAATTTTTATTTAGTCCTCGGTAGGTTCAGCAACACGCTTCGCTATTTTGTTTTATACTCATATGAGCTGATATCCTAGCCAATCAGAGCATGCAATTGCTCATCTCCAGTGAATGTGGATAGAATAACAACAATTAAGATTTATATTAATTAAACAAAGATTAAACACATCACATTTTTATCCATTTATAGTTGCATTTCATGTTGAGGAACATCCATGAAAAAAGTTTTGACTGAGTTATAAAGCCTAATAGGACTTTCTAATAACGGAAAACTTAAAGTAAATGGCGGAACACCTTCTGACCAATCTGAATTGAGAATTCAACAGCCCTTTGGTGGAAAGAAATATAAACACTTCCTGTCCTCATGGCAGCATGAGAAAGGTCATCATCCCAGATGTCATGTGAGAATTCAAACCGCTCGAGAACCACTCATCTTTCCGACCACAAATGTCATCACCGTGTGTGTGTGTGTTTTTTGTGTTTTAGCACAAATGAATTTAAAACATGATGAAAAAAAGCACACAGATGGAGGGTTATCACTTGCTCATTTTCTAACATGAAGGGGAAGCCTGCTTTTTCGACCACAGACGCAGTGTTGCTGAAGACGGATGGTGGTGTCGGGGGTGGGGGGAGTTGGTGCACTTATACTTTTCTAAAGGCCTGCACTTTATTTTTTTTTATTTATTTTTTTTTAGTTTCTTCTGCTATAATTTCCATGACTGACACCTGCTGTAGATATTCAGTCCTGAGAAGGGGGAAAAAAAAAACCTTCATGAGATTTCCCTAAAAACCATAATAGGCTCGGATAGTTTGTCATAGAATTGTCAATCTTTTTTTTTTTTTTGCCAAGTTTGTGGCTTTCATTAAAGCCATCACAATCTGTTGTGAAGAGTTGCCTTTTGTTTAACAGATCAGTCATTTTCCGTCGGAATAAAGCGCAAACGTTAAAGCGAACGTACCATCCAGTTCTGCCCCATCTCCTTTCTGCCTTTGTGTCGATGAGGGACTGTAAACTGCAGAGAGTCCGTGCACGTGTATAATAGCCCGTGGCTTTACAATAGGGACTCGAGTGTTATCTTGACAGCGGAGGATGGCTGCTTTTGTCTGACGAGTGTATTGTTGTTGAATGTATGTTGGGTGCAAAGAGAAACACTACAGAGGGGCTTTTACTTCTGCTGTTCGAAGCTGAATCAGACCTGAAGAAAAAGTTACATCCAAAAGTCATGGAAACAAATGTGACCTTCAGCTGGATGGTTACATAAGGAATACAACACTTCAGGACATGCTGTAGTCAGAAAGTGATCAATTACTTAGAGTAATTGTGTAATATATTTGGCTAAATAATTATAACAATGTCTATAATGGCTTATGGATGCTTTACAACATGACATGAAAATTATAAACAGATTATAATGCATTCTGTTATAAACTCTGCTAATAATGCATTCTTTTAACAATTTATAAATATGTAATAAACATTGCTATATACTGTAATGTAAACTTCATTTACAAATATATATATATATATATATATATATATATATATATATATATATATATATATATATATATATATAAACAGTGTGAACAATGCCTTATGAATGCATTATAACAGGTAATGAATGTATTTGTAGGACATTATACATATCGAATGTATTCGTAGGAAGTGTTTGCATTTTTCATCTCATTGTGTGTGTGTGTGTGTGTGTGTGTGTGTGTGTGTGTGTGTGTGTGAGATGTGATGTCACACTTTAATAAGTAAAGCATTAATACTCTGACATGTGATATTCATGCTTTGCTGATCTGATGTGTGGATTTGGCCCAAACACACACACAAGCTGCCAAATCAGTTCCCCGGGACTCCACTAGAGGTGCTCTTCTCCTCTCATGACACCCACTGCTCCCATTACAGGTCTGCCCCATAAGCACATATTAACTGGGTTAACACTGACCTGTTTATGGAGAAAAGTTACATATAATATAAGCATATTAGACTGAATATGAGCATAAGTAAATAAATAAATAAATGTGTAGGAGAGGCATATACACACACACACACACATGGACATGAATGTCAAAAAATATACTCAACACACCTAATATTAGGTTAAATGTCCCTTACTGAATGTCTCCTTGACCAGCTGCTTTTGGTTGCCATCAGTAAGCTTCTGTAAGAATTCAGGTTGGATATTTGTCCACTATTCTTGGCAGAATTAGTAGAGTTCAATTAAATTTGTGTGTTTCCTGGTACAGACCTGACTTTTCAGCACAGTCCACATATTTTCTATAGGGTTGAGGTCAGGATGTGTTTGAAGCTTAATGTTAGTCTGCTATATTGTCCACAGCCAGCTTTGATGTGTGTTTGGGGTCACTGTCCTGTTGGAGCACCCAATTGTATCCACGTTTCTGTTGATTTGAGGTTATGCTGAAGAATTCTGAGGTCATCCTCCTTCATTATTCCATCCACTTTGTACAATGCATCAGTTCCAGTGGCAGCGAAACAGCCCCAGAGCTGATGCTACTACCACCATGTTTAACAGCTGGTACAGTGTTCCTCTGTAACTCTGAATATTATGGCCAAACAACTCAATCTTTGTCTCCCTTGACCATAAACCTTTCCTCCAGAAGGCTTTTTCTTTGTCCATGTGGTAAGCTGTAAACTTTATTCGAGCTTGAAGGTGTCAGTTTTGGAGCAAGGGCTTATTTCTTTCTTGGACAGCAGCCCCTCAGTCCATGGCGATACAAAACCTGCTTGACTGTAGACAGTGATACTGGTGTTCCAGCAGCTTTCAGGTCATGGCAGGCCTGAGCCTTGGTGGTTCCTCTCTCTCTCTCTCTCTCTCTCTCTCTCTACCTACCTCTATCTCTGTCTCTTTTTCTTGCTCTCTCTCTGTGTCTCTCTCCATTTCTTTTCTCCCTATATGAACAAAAATATAAAGTGTGTGATGTGACATCATAAATAAAAAAAACCCCACAATGCTATAAAAACAAGAATTTATGCATTCAGCTGATAAATCATGTTGGTGTAATAAACACACGCACACACACACACAGACACAAACAAAAGAGGGCAGTATGATGACACAAAGTGGAAGAACTTCTGTGCTTTGCTGTCAGTCACTACAATTTCTGTGTGTGTGTGTGTGTGTGTGTGTGTGTGTGTGTGTGTGTGTGTTTTGCCATACCACATACATCATACACACAACAGACATCATGTACAGAAACACACACACACACACCACAGATATAGTGCATGTGACATATACATAAGCACATATTTACTGATTGTAGCCCCTTTGCTATGATATGCAAAGTATTGGCAGCCCTCAACACCCATCCCAGTATATGATATTGTATGTGATAAAATGGCTGCCATGTATATGTTGCAGGTTAAATCCGGTCTTAGGTTAAACCTCAATCTAGGTAGAATTGGTGAACCACATTTTACCTGGGTAAAATGCGTATTCACCTAGGTTCAACTGTCTGAGAAGGGATTTTTTATGGGGTGTCAAAAATGGGGGCATAGGTTTTCTTTGGTGGGGTTGAAATAATTAAAAAAAGAATAAAATAAAAAAAAGAAGAAAATGGAAATTGCCATCTTCTCTCTCCACCCATGAACTTCCCCTCTTTGGTCCTCATCACCTGGACTCCTTTTCCTTGATGTCATACCTTCTTAACTATCTCACTACAAACACTCAACAAATCACATTTATTTTTTGTACTTACAGGGATTTGAACTCACACCCTTCAGAGCTGTAGTCCCAGTGTATATCACTACATTACACAGATTAATGCTGCAAGTGCTCCCATACTACTTTGTATTATTACTAACAGTTGGTTCCAGTGTCGCCTCAGCCAATATTTTAAGAGGGTACCAGGTCCCACACTACCATTGATATTTTGCACATGCGTTGTGCAAGCAAACTTACACGTGTTCTCAAAAACGTGGCAGCGACTCAATGTGCCATTCAGAAACCTTTAAAAAGCTAAGCCAAAGTCTAAAATAAAACTAACAAAATGCAAACCCAAACCATAACAAAAAGCTAACCCAAACCCTAAAATGAAACTAATCCTAACAAAATGCTAACTCAAATCCCAAAAAAAGCTAAGCCAAACCCTAAAATAAAACTAACCCTAACAAAAAGCTAACCCAAACTACAAAATAAAACTAATCCTAACAAAAACAAACCCAGACCCTAACAAAAAGCTAATGCAAACATTAACAAAAAGCTAACCCAAACCCCAAAATAAAACTAATACGAACAAAATGCTAACCCAAACCCTAACAAAAACCTAACCCAAACCCTAAAATAAAAATAATCCTAACAAAAAGCTAACCAAAACCCTAACAAAAAGCTAACCCATACACTAAAATAAAAATAATCCTAACAAAAAGCTAACCCAAACCTCAACAAAAAGCTAACCTGAACCCTAACAAAAAGCTAACCCAAACCCTAAAAAAACTAATCCTAACAAAAAGTTAACCCAAACCCCAACAAAAAGCTAACCGAAACCCTAAAATAAAAGATACCCTAACAAAAAGCTAACCGAAACCCTAACAAAAAGCTAATGCAAACCTTAACAAAAAGCTAACCCAAACCCTAAAATAAAACTAATCCGAACAAAAACCTAACCCAAAACCTAAAACAAAAATAATCTGAACAAAAAGCTAACCGAAACCCTAACAAAAAGCTAACTCATAACCTAAAATAAAACTAACCCAAACAAAATGCTAACCCAAACCCTGAAATAAAACTAACCCAAACAAAAAGCTAACCCAAACCCTAACATCAAGCTAATTAACAAAAAGCAAAACCATACCCTAAAATACAAACAAACAAAACAAAAACAAACAAAAACAAACCCAAAACCCCAACAAAAAGCTAACCCAAACCCTAAAATAAAAATAATCCTAACAAAAGGCTAACCCATATCCTAAAATAAAACTAATCCTAACAAAATCTAACCCAAACCCCAACAAAAAGCTAACCAATACCATAACAAAAAGCTAATCCAAACCTTAACAATAAGCTAACCCAGACCCTAAAATGAAACTAATCCTAACGAAAGGCTAACCCAAACCCTAACAAAAAGCTAACCTAAACCTAACAAAAAGCTAACCCAAACCCTGAAATAAAACTTACCATAACAAAAGGCTAACCCAAACCCTAAAATAAAACTAACCCTAACAAAAAGCTAACCCAAACCCTGAAATAAAACTTACCATAACAAAAAGCTAACCCAAACCCCAACAAAAAGCTTACCCAAACCCAAAAATAAAACTAATCCAAACAAAAAGCTAAGCCAAACCCTAACAAAAAGCTAACCCAAACCCCAAAATAAAACTAATTCTAACAAAAAGCAAACCCAAACCCTAACAAAATGCTCATGGAAACCTTAACAAAAAGCTAACCCAAACCCTAAAATAAAAATAATCCTAACAAAAAGCTAACCCAAACCCCAAGAAAAATCTAACCCAAACCCCCAAAAAAACTAAAACGAACAAAATGCTAACGCAAACCCTAACAAAAACGTAACCCAAACCCTAAAATAAAACTAGTCCTAACAAATACCTAACCGAAGCCCTAACAAAAAGCTAAGACATACCCTAAAATAAAACTAACCGAAACAAAATGCTAACCAAAACCCTGAAATAAAACTAACCCAAACAAAAAGCTAACCAAAACCCTAACAAAAAGCTAATTAACAAAAAGCAAAAAAAAAAAAAACTTATCCTACCAAAAAGCAAACCCAAAACCCCAACAAAAAGCTAACCAAAACCCTAAAATAAAAATAACCCTAACAAAAAGCTAAGAAAACCCTGAAATAAAACTAATCCGAACAAAAAGCTAAGCCAAACCCTAACAAAAAGCTAACCCAAACCCCAAAATAAAACTAATCCTAACAAAAAGCAAACCCAAACCCTAACAAAATGCTCATGCAAACCTTAACAAAAAGCTAACCCAAACCCTAAAATAAAAATAATCCTAACAAAAAGCTAACCGAAACCCTAACAAAAAGCTAACCCATACACTAAAATAAAACTAATCCTAACAAAAAGGTAACCCAAACCCCAACAAAAAGCTAACCCGAACCCTAACAAAAAGCTAACCCAAACCTTAACAAAAAGCTAACCCAAACCCTAAAAAAACTAATCCTAACAAAAAGCTAACCCAAGCCCCAACAAAAAGTTAACCCAAACCCCAACAAAAAGCTAACCCAAACCCTAAAATAAAAGTTACCCCAACAAAAAGCTAACCCAAACCCTAACAAAAAGCTAATGCAAACCTTGACAAAAAGCTAAACCAAACCCTAAAATAAAACTAATCTGAAGAAAAACCTAACCCAAAACCTAAAACAAAAATAATCCAAACAAAAAGCTAACCGAAACCCTACCAAAAAGCAAACCCAAACCCTAAAATAAAACCAATCCTAACAAAAAGCTAACCGAAACACTAACAAAAAGCTAACTCATAACCTAAAATAAAACTAACCCAAACAAAAAGCTAACCCAAACCCTAACATAAAGCTAATTAACAAAAAGCAAAACCATACCCTAAAATAAAACAAAAAGCAAACCCATACCCTAAAATAAAACAAAAAGCAAACCCAAAACCCCAACAAAAAGCTAACCCAAACCCTAAAATAAAAATAATCCTAACAAAAAGCTAACCCATTCCCCAAAATAAAACTAATCCTAACAAAATCTAACCCAAACCCCAACAAAAAGCTAACCAAGACCGTAACAAAAAGCTAATCCAAACCTTAACAAAAAGCTAACCCAGACCCTGAAATGAAACTAATCCAAACTAAAGGCTAACCCAAACCCCAACAAAAAGCTAACCCAAACCCTAACAAAAAGCTAACCTAAACTTTAACAAAAATCTGACCCAAACCCTGAAATAAAACTTACCATAACAAAAATCTAACCCAAACCCTAACAAAAAGCTAACCTAAATCTTAACAAAAAGCTAACCCAAACCCTAAAATAAACCTAACCCTAACAAAAAGCTAACCCAAACCCTAAAATAAAACTTACCATAACAAAAAGCTAGCCCAAACCCTAACAAAAAGCTAACCTAAACCTTAACAAAAAGCTAACTCAAACCCTAAAATAAAACTTACCAGAACAAAAAGCTAACCCAAACCCCAACAAAAAGCTTACCCAAACCCTAAAATAAAACTAATCCAAACAAAAAGCTAAGCCAAACCCTAACAAAAAGCTAACGCAAACCCCAAAATAAAATTAATCCTAACAAAAAGCAAACCCTAAAAAAATGCTCATGCTAACCTTAACAAAAAGCTAACCCAAACCCTAAAATAAAACTAATCCTAACAAAAAGCTAACCCAAACCCCAAGAAAAATCTAACCCAAA
Organism: Neoarius graeffei; assembly: GCF_027579695.1. Classification (NCBI taxonomy): domain Eukaryota; kingdom Metazoa; phylum Chordata; class Actinopteri; order Siluriformes; family Ariidae; genus Neoarius; species Neoarius graeffei. The sequence continues at coordinate 30,210,037 of NC_083579.1, forward strand.
CCCTGAAATAAAACTTACCATAACAAAAAGCTAACCCAAACCCTAACAAAAAGCTAACCAAACCCTAAAATAAAACTAACCCTAACAAAAAGCTAACCCAAACCCTAAAATAAAACTAATCCTAACAAAAAGCTAAGCCAAACCCTAACAAAAAGCTAACCCAAACCCCAAAATAAAACTAATCGTAACAAAAAGCAAACCCAAACCCTAACAAATGCTCATGCAAACCTTAACAAAAAGTTAACCCAAACCCTAAAATAAAACTAATCCTACCAAAAAGCTAACCCAAACCCTAACAAAAAGCTAACCCAAACCCCAAAATAAAACTAATCCTAACAAAAAGCAAACCCAAACCCTAACAAATGCTCATGCAAACCTTAACAAAAAGCTAACCCAAACCCTAAAATAAAACTAATCCAAAGAAAAAACTAACCCAAACCCCAAGAAAATGCGAACCCAAACCCCAAAATAAAACCAATATGAACAAAATGCTAACCCAAACCCTAACAAAAACCTAACCCAAACCCTAAAATAAAATTAATCCTAACAAAAAGCTAACCGAAACCCTAACAAAAAGCTAACCCATACCCTAAAATAAAAATAACCCTAACAAAAAGCTAACCCAAACCCTGAAATAAAAATAACCCAAACAAAAAGCTAACCCAAACCCTAAAAAAGCTAATTAACAGAAAGCAAAACAACACCCTAAAATAAAACTAATCCTAACAAAAAGCAAACGCAAAACACCAACAAAAAGCTAACCCAAGCCCTAAAATTTAAATAATCCTAACAACAAAAAAGCTAACCGAAACCCTAACAAAAAGCTAACCCATAGCCTAAAATAAAATTAATCCTAACAAAAAGCTAACCCAAACCCCAACAAAAAGCTAACCCAAACCGTAACAAAAAGCTAATCCAAACCTTTCCAAAAAGCTAACCCAAACCCTAAAATAAAACTAACCCTAACAAAAAGCTAACCCAAACCCTGAAATAAAACTAACCCTAACAAAAATCTAACCCAAACCCTGAAATAAAACTTACCCCAAGAAAAAGCTAACCCAAACCCTAAAATAATACTAATCCTAACAAAAAGCTAACCCAAATCCTAACAAACAGCTAACGCTAACCTTAACAAAAAGCAAACCAAAACCCGAAAATAAAACTAATCCTAACAAAAATGTAATCCAAACCCTAACAAAAAGCTTACCCAAACCCTAAAATAAAACTAACCCTAACAAAAAGCTTACCCAAACCCTAAAATAAAACTAACCCTAACAAAAAGCTAACCCAAAACCCAACAAAAAGCTAACCCAAACCTTAACAAAAAGCTAACCCAAACCCTCAAATAAAACTAGCCTAAACCTTAACAAAAAGCTAACTGTCTCAAAATATACAAAATTTATAAATTTTACCTCAAATGAATGCTGTCTATATAATTGACCAAGGTAAAATGTAGTTCACCAATTCAACCTTGGTTGAATACAGGCTTAACCTGAGAATGGATTTTACCTGCAACATACACATACATTTCAATTAACAGGTGCACCTTGTCAAAAGGTAATTCGTGGAATTTCTTGCCTTCTTGCCCCCTCGGGTCTAAACCATCATTTCCTATTTTTTCTTCGCTTGGTCTCATGTAATAATGCTTGTATAACCTCAACCCTTTAATGTACAATCACATTATATACATCTTTTTTTTCTTTTTTCTGGGCTATCAGAATATGTCTGCTGCAGTGATGTTACATGGATGTATAAACAGTTATATGACTATAAATACAAAAGACAAAATAAAATGCAAATTGTATCTCGTCTGACAGAACTTTACTCAAATCACACAGAGGACAAGAATGAAAAAGGGTTATGGCTGCTGACATTTGCTCTCTCAAGTCTTTGCAATCAGGAGAAAAACATTCAAAACCAACACACAGCACAAACTATTGCCATTTTTCTGAAGAGAATTCGTCCCTTTTTTAAATTTACAACAAGCATTAGTTGTATTAGGTGGATTACACACAGACACAGACAACCATTCACACTCACATTCACACCTACGGTCAATTTACTGTAGAGTCACCAGTTAACCTAACCTGCATGTCTTTGGACTGTGGGGGAAACCGGAGCACCCGGAGGAAACCCACGCGGACACGGGGAGAACATGCAAACTCCGCACAGAAAGGCCCTCGCCGGCCACGGGGCTCGAACCCGGACCTTCTTGCTGTGAGGCGATAGTGCTAACCACTGCACCTCCGTGCTGCCCATAATAATAATAATAATAATAATAATAATAATAATAATAAGCCCCAGTCAGAAACACAGCTGCTGATTGGTTGATAAGCATTGCAAAGGTTCTTGGGATTGACCCCAAGGTCTCATGAGATGGCTAACAGCTAGGCTAACAGTTATGCTAACATGCAAAAAATGGATAAATAATCATAGAAGACATTCAATCCTCCATTTTATTTTATTATGGGTTTATTTTATAAAGTTTCTAAAAATACACTGCAGTTTGAGGCTGGATTAAAAAGTTTCTGAAAGGGATACCAGGGCTACTCTCCTGGACAAACAAACAAACAAAATTACAAAAATAAGTCTCTCATCTGCATATTTCCCATTATATTCAAAGACTAAATTAACTGCATACCGGTACTTTTATGTCATATACGAGAGCATCAAGTCCAGATGGTTCATCATGCATTTGAGATGATCAGTTATGTTGTCTCGAGATAGTGTTGGTCTACAGAACCACATACACATCGCGCAGCACCCAGATTATGTATCTGCACAGACTGTGTGTGTTGTCTGTGCATGTGAAAAACTATAAGCGTGTATACACCATCCAGGAGGTAAGAGTAGTCGAACTACAAATTACTGAAGAAGGAAGTTTTAAAACTATTTCAGAATATTTTTCTTCCTTTTGTCTTGTTCTGTTTCTTCCAACAGCAGCATTAAACCTTAAAGACGCTCTTCTTCTCTAGAGTTGCAAATTTCCACATGTGGCTCTTTGTATTCTTGTTTTAATCTTATTCCGGGATTGTTTTACTATTCAGACCACGCTCTTTGATTTTTTAATCAATCTTTATTGAATGATTTCAAGTCTCAATACACAGTAGATGAGGCAGGCATTCAATAAAGGTGTAATATGCATGCGTTCAGAGATTCGTACACATTCAGTAGAAAATCCAGTATACTTTTGAGACACACATGAATACATCGGTATCGGCGTTGCATAAAGCTGCGTCTGTGGACGTTTACTGGGGCCTTGAGTGTGAAACTGCGAGCTGGAGCCAGTCATGAGTGCAGAAAGTACAGACTCACAGAATGTGAAAAAGTAATAACCGTGCGACATCAAGAGCGTTTTGTTTTCAAATTCCAGGTCATTCCACATCATGCATGTTTTGAAAAAAAGAAAAGGAAAAAAATTGGAAATTTATTTTAAATAATAATTCACTTGACTGCATTATTGACAAGCTTAACTAAAGGGAGGAGAAATTGATAAAGTCATAAATAATAATTTTTTAAATATTAAACAAAAATTGAGACTGTTTACATTCAGCCAAATGTAACTAATTTCACATGGATTAAAAAATAAAATCAAAAATTTCCCCCATGTTTTTCTCTTCCCTAATTTAGTGGTGGCTTCAAAAAAGCTTGACAAATATAAAATGTAATATATTGACACAAAATATGATTTTATTAATTACTTTAAAAATGTTTTTATTGTCATCTGAAGCAGGCGGTAATGAAGGTTTGTTATGAAAATTATTATTTTAAAAATTATTTAAATCATAGTGATTATTATTAGCATTATTTACATTGACTGCAATATTGGTGAGTTTATCAAACCTTAATTCTTGAAATTAAATGTGTTGATCTATCTATCTATCTATCTATCTATCTATCTATCTATCTATCTATCTATCTATCTATCTAATTTTGAGACTATTTACACCAATAATGTAATGAAATTCACATGAATCACTAAATCAATTAATTAATGCAATTAACAAATCAAATATTTACAAATATGATGGTGTATATCCTATATTTATAAAACTTGACTTGTTGATTAAAGTGATTCTTAAAAATCAAAAATGAGTAGAGATATAATTTTGTTCCTAACTTAGTGAAACAATAATTGTATTTTTAATATCTATAATTTATAATATTTATAATTATGATCATTATTTTTTCAGGTTAAAAATATTTATTTTCCTATTTGGCTTGTAAATTGAGAGATAGTGGTGGAACTGATTATCCAAAGGTCAAAGGTCAAACAGAAATCCCCCGTGAGGAGGTCTTGATGCGATCTGGATGCAATGCTATCATGCCAAGTGCTAGCATCTTTCTGATGACATGACGTTAAATCTGCTGATGGGATCGAAACCCGATTCCCTGCAAATTAACATATATATGGAAATAAGGCTTTAATTAATTGCGAAATGCGTTTTGATTAAATACTCAAAACGTCATGATTTCAATCTTTACAAAACTTTTAATTAATTTCGCTGGTTAAACCTCATCAACACTTCCAATGCAGCTTAATTAGAATCTCTCCTCCCCTCACCCACCTTATAATATGAAATGGGAAATACAAAAATTAACCATTGTTATCACATTTGTAATGCTAACAGTAAGAAGTGATAAATTAGCAGCATCCTGATTTTCACATGCCGGCAAAATAATGCTGCTAATTGGCAGATATTCTAATATTGATTAAATTAGGAGCTCAGTTCATTAAATCACTCAGATACGGTAATTCAGTAATTCTATTTATTTATTTATTTATTTTCATTGTGTGTCTTGATGGAGCAGGATTCACAGTTTGGAAAGACTGGAGGGAAAAAAAAACATGGCGGAAGTAAATAAACACCCCACAGATATGTGCACTGACAGTCTCGCATTTTCCCACATCCTGGAGTTTAGAAGGAAAAAAAAAGTTTTCCCTAACAGCACAGAGAGAGCTGTTTTTTTTTCTCTCTCTAAGTGTCAGAGAGAAAAGTTGAGCATTATAAAATGAGCACACCTGAATGCCCGAGCTGTCTCAGTCCCTCTGTCTCTCTTTCATCACTGAATCATTTCAAAGCCTGCAAACTTTTCCTGCTCTTCAGTGACAGTCCACTTAAGAGCATCCGTAGGCTTATGGGTGGATAATTCTCTGCGAGGCGTTCTGAGGTGAGATAACCAATTACTCATGATCACGTTGGACTTGTCTAATCTCCTAGCCCCTGTACTGCAGGATTTCACTCATATGAACCAGTGAACCTCATCCATCTCAAATCACAGCTCCATGCCTTTGTTATTCTAATATCGCCTACTTGACTTCAGCTCCTCACTCTGAGATCTAAAGACCATCCCAGTGGGCAAAGACATCTTTTGTTCTAAAAGTAAAAATCTGACCCATGTCTCAGACCATAAGGTGAACACATTCTTTACATTTCAACACAGTTTATTTATGTTGAATAAATCATTTAATTAGAATAACACCAAAATCACAAATTAAGTCAAAACTAGGCTGTATTAAATTATTAATACTGTCTTATTTTTCTTCAATTTAATAATAACAATAATAACAATAATAACAATAATAATAATTATTATTATAATTATCAGTATAATGTTATTATTTTATCATTAATAATAATTACAATAAAATATTTATTATTATTATTATTATTATTATTATTATTATTATTATAACAATAATAATAATAATAATAATAATAATAATAATCATCATCATCATCATCATCATCATCTAAATTCTTATTTTCCATCAAAATTAGTCAAACTAAATAAAATTAAAAACAGACTAATTCAATGGAAATTAACTTATAATAAATTGACCAACTCTGTCAGTAAATTCCCATTTTTTTTTTTTTATTTAACTGCTTTGTGAAAAATGTATAGTATTATTCATAATAAAACTAACCATAACAGTAATAATATAGTATTTCCTGATGCTGGAATATATATATATATATATATATATATATATATATATATATATATATATATATATATATATATATATATATATATATATCTTTTTTATTTCCCATTGACCTCCTATTGTCAGCCATGTACACTGGATGCACCATATAATCTAAGTCTAAAAATAAACAGATTAAAACATGTTCTAAAATGTATAGGAGTCTCCAGTGTCAGGGCTTTGTAACAGTATGAGGTAAAGAGGTAAAAAGTTTGCGGTTTCTTGGTAATGGGATAAGCTGTGGTTGGAGGCTGGTGACAGAATGATTGGCTATAACTGCAATAATGTAAATAATTAGAGGAAGTAATATTGCACATTAAATGCAACTATAAATGGATAAAAAGTATGATGTTCTTTAACAGTACATGATAATTTGCTATTGTGTTAGAGGAATAAGTCATGTTGGGACATTCTGTTATAGAAAAAATAACCAATTGCTGAGTGGTAACACTGACACTGCTTCCTCACGCTGCTCCATCTTTGATTAGTTTCCTATTACAGTGCAATCTGAAGGGTTTTTTTTATTCCTGATACAATGTTATTTCCTTTTATTACTGGCTTTTATTGCTTTTATTACTGGCCTGGCTCATCTCTCTCTCTCTCTCTCTCTCTCCACCTGTCCCTCCGTCCCACTCTCCCTCCCACTCCTCCTCTCGAGTCTCAGTGTAAGGAGTGTGTCGACTTTGTGAGACTTGAGGTTCGAGCCGGACCACATCTGCTCCTGTCCCCTGGTATCTGTCTCTCTCCTCTCTCTCTTCTCACGTCCTACACTTGTGAAGAAAAAGAGACGGAACCATATTTGTCTTTTAACCTTCCAGCATGATGTTAGTGTAACAGTCTTTTTTAGACGTTTTGGCACCTACTACACTTGTTTACAAGAAATAGCTCTGAGCTCTTAGATTTTATGCTTTCTGTGGTATTATATTAATACCGGATTAAGGTGCCAGTTTTATAGGCACTAGATAATTAATATACCTAGTAAAGTGGAGAACTCTGTCATTTATAAAGTACATTTTTATGCTGTTATAAGAGGCTTTTCACTGATGTCACAGATTTTTGTTTATCACAAAGAGTCCGCCATATTGCTGGGCAAACAAAGAAACATAGCTGCAACAGTTAATAATGAAAATCAAGACAACTGCAGTCAGTACAATCTCTCTGAAATGATTAAAATTGTATTATATACCAGCAGATTGCTTTACAGTGGATATAAAAAGTGTACACACCCCGTTAAAATGATATTTTTTTCTGATGTAAAAAAAATGAGACCATGATAAATCATTTCAAAACTTTTCCCACCTTTAATGTGACCTATAACCTGTACATCAATTGAAAAACAAACAAATCTGTTGGGGGAAAAACATAAAAAAAAAAAAACATACAATAAGCTGGTTGCATAAGTGTGCACACCCTTAAACTAATACTTTGTTGAAGCACCTTTCTGATTTAATTACAGCATTCAGTCGTTTTGGGGTCAGAGTCTATCAGCCTGCCACATCTAGACTTGGCAATATTTGCCCACTCTTCCTTGCAAAAGCGATCCAAATCTGTCAGATTGCGAGGGCATCTCTTGTGCACAGCCCTCTTCAGGTCACCCCACAGATTTTCAACTGGATTTAGGTCTGGGCTCTGGCTGGGCCATTCCAAAACTTTTTTGCGGTCATTGTCATGCTGAAAGATGAAATTCCTCTTCATCATCAGCTTTCTAGCAGACAACTGATGGTTTTGGGCCAAAATTGACTGGTATTTAGAACTGTTCATAATTCCCTCTACCTTAACTAAAGCCCCTGTTCCAGCTGAAGAAAAACAACCCCAAAACATGATGCTGCCACCACCATGCTTCACCGTGGGTATGGTGGTCTTTTGGTGATGCACAGTGTTGTTTTTGCGCCAAACATACCTTTTGGAATTGTGGCCAAAAAGTTCAACCTTGGTTTCATCAGACCATAACACATTTTCCCACATACTTTTGGGAGAATTTATGTGGGTTTTTTTTTTGTTTCTTTGTTTTGTTTGTTTTTTGTTTTGTTTTTTGCAAAATTTAGCTGGGCCTGGATGTTTTTCTTTGACCCTACCCCATAGTCCAGACATATGGAGAATACAGGAGATTGTTGTCACATGCAGTACACAACCAGTGCTTGCCAGAAATTCCTGCAGCTCCTTCAGTGTTGCTGTAGGCCTCTCGGCAGCCTCCCTGACTAGTTTTCCTCTTGTCTTTTCACCAATTTTGGAGGGATGTCCAGTTCTCGGTAATGTCACTGTTGTCCCATATTTTCTCCACTTCTTGATGACTGTCTTCACTGTGCTCCATGGTATATCTAATGTCGTGGAAATTTTTTGGACCATTCTCCTGACTGACACCTGATGCTTTGTAAGCTCTCTGTGAACCCTGGCTTTAGCTGGAGGATGCAACTGAGTAAATGTCTGAAATTTATTTGGGATTAACCAGAGTCATTTTAATTGATGATAGGCATGTACCAAAAAAGACTGAATACTGTAATTAAATCAAAAGGTGTTTCAACAAAGTATTAGTTTAAGGATGTGCACACTTATACAACCAGCTTATTGTATATTTTTTTATTTTTTATGTTTTTCCCCCCTAACAGATTTGTTTCTTTTTCAATTGAATTGTACAGGTTATGGGGCAGCACGGTGGTGTAGTGGTTAGCATTGTTGCCTCACAACAAGAAGGTCCTGGGTTCGAGCCCAGCGGCCGGTGAGGGCCTTTCTGTGTGGAGTTTGCATGTTCTCCCCATGTCTGCGTGGGTTTCCTCTGGGTGCTCCGGTTTCCCCCACAGTCCAAAGACATGCAGGTTAGGCTAATTGGTGGCTCCAAATTGACCGTAGGTGTGAATGCGAGTGTGAATGGTTGTTTGTCTCTGTGTCAGCCCTGCGATGACCTGGCGGCTTGTCCAGGGTGTACCCTGCCTCTCGCCCATAGTCAGCTGGGATAGGCTCCAGCTTGCCTGTGACCCTGTAGAACAGGATAAGTGGCTATAGATAATGGATGGATGGATGTACAGGTTATACGGTAGGTCACATTAAAGGTGGGAAAAGTTTTAAAGTTATTTATCGTGGTCTCTTTTTTTTTTACATCAGAAAAAAACTATCATTTTAAAGGGGTATTTACACTTTTTATATCCACTGTGCATCCAAAAGCTGAAACATGCAGGCATCACAGATCCATATAATTTACTCACAAATATTTACTCTGCACACTGCTCTGTGTGTGTGTGTGTGTGTGTGTGTGTGTGTTCACTGCTTCAGATGGATTAAATGCAGAGGAAGAATTCCGCTGTGCTTAAGTGTACATGTGACAAAAATAAATGTGTCTTCCTCTTAATTTACCCACAAACGTATTTATTCCACTTGAAAAGCATACAGCAAACCAGCTACTGGATTTGGGACACTACCATGTCCTGAACTATTTAGTATTTGGGACTTCTGAATACACTGGAGATGCTAAAGGCAGACAAAAGTAGAGATGCCTACCAATATTTTGAGGCAGGTTTCATGCTGGAATGTTATGGGAAATTCCTGATAAAGAAAAATACTTTATTATGACAAAGGTAAGCTCAAGCCTGGACTTCTAATAGTAATAAACAAGCCAGGGCCTAGATCTAGCATATTTTATGGTGTTTAGCCAAGTCGACATTATCAGTACATAACAAACATGCTGCTAGTCAAGTGAAGCATTAAGTCTAATAGAATATATTGCGTCCAAAATCCACATCCAAATATACATTTTAACTTTCATACATTTGCCATTTGGCAGGTTTTTTTTGTTTGTTTGTTTGTTTGTTTGTTTTTAAGTGCAGTAAAGCTGCAACATGTTAAAACCCTTCCCATCTCGACCAAAGTTCTCCATGTTACGCCAACTTACAGACTTGTTGAATGTTAACTTGAGTATGCAAAGACTAGATCTAGATCTGAATGGCCTTGAGCTAGAAAAAGTGTTAGGAGAAATAACAGGTGCACAGAGGTTTCATACTAACCTGATATAAAATGTTCTCCACACACACAGGGATGTTTTTATTATCCAGTCTTCCTCTTTAACTGCAGCTCGCCATTTTTCTCATCTTCCTGGGCTCACCAGGAAGTGGTGAAAAATTAAACCAGGCTTATTGCCACGTCTGTTATTACATCCAAAAGCACTAAAGGTCTCTGGCATTGTTCTTTTAGATGGAACTTCTACAAGTTTATCTGTAGATATTTTATGAATTGGGGTTTCAATTACTCGCGGACACTTGTGCCAGTCATTGTCAAATACAAAGCTTGCCTGGCAACATGGCCACATAAAAAAAATCTGCAATTATGATGACATCATGTGAAAGGCCACTATAAGAAAACAACAACAACAACAACAACAAAAACAATGACAAGGTGGTGTGATGCAGTGCAGACATATTGTGTCAGCAGTTTGCCAACATATATATATATATATATTTTTATTAGTTATTAAAGAATGTTACTTCTTATTCATTTACAGTTACATGTAATGTTGTGGGGCATCCCTTTCCTCACCAGCCTTACTTTTGTTTTCTTAAAGATAATAATAAGACAGATAAGTCATGTTACAGACAAAATCAGGAAGTGTAAACTCCTCCTGGACTTATTTACAAAGCCCTGACTCTGAAGACTCCTCCATATGACAAACAAAAAGATGTGTACATTTCATGTCATGTCCATGAGTCCTTTCTGTGAGCAGCGCTCCAGAGTTTGCACTATTCAGGGACACTTTTGAAAGAAAAATAAGTCTCCCGTTTGTGGCAAAGTGAAGTCAGATGTTTGGCCCCGACTCAAAGAGCCTCTAGGACTCGGCTGTGATTATTATTTCAGCGAATATGAGGCACTGATCTCCTGCGCAGTGGCGTTCCTTAATCAAAGCCACGATCATTAGATTCAAGCCGTAGCCAAGGCTGTCAAACTCTAATTGTCCACAGTCCTGATTTTAGAGCCAACACTTTACACGTCACATATTTTTCCAACACTTCATATCTGTGTTTATCAAACAATAACCTTATTTAACAATTTCCTTAAGCAGATTTTCCTATCATACAATCATTTTCAATAAACCCTTTCAATAACTTTTCAACTTCCTGAAAATAGTATGCTTTTTATAATTATTATGCTCATTATGGTTTCCAAAATACCACAATTTAATGGAGAAATACTTTTCCTGGACTTGATATTAAATATATAGAGATTTGTTTACAAAAAAAGAAAAGAAAAACAAGAAGAAACTTGCTCACAACTTATTCTATAAGCCTTGGATTCTTTTATTTTTTTTTTAAGTGATTAATATTATCCTTTCTGGAATTTTAAGAGTTTTAGAGTGGTGCTTGAAAATTTGTGAACCCTTTAGAATTTTCTATATTTCTGCATACATATGACCTCAAACATCATCAGATTTTCACACAAGTCCTAAAAGTAGATAAAGAGAACCCAGTTAAACAAATGAAACAAAAATATTATACTTGGTTATTTATTTATTGAGGAAAATGATCCAATATTACATATCTGTGAGTAGCAAAAGTATGTGAACCTTTGCTTTCAGTATCTGGCGTGACCCCCTTGTGCAGCAATAACTGCAACTAAACATTTCTGGTAACTGTTGATCAGTCCTGCACACCGGCTTGGAGGAATTTTAGCCCATTCCTCCATACAGAACAGCTTCAACTCTGGGATGTTGGTGGGTTTCCTCACATGAACTGCTCGCTTCAGGTCCTTCCACAACATTTTGATTGGATTAAGGTCAGGACTTTGACTTGGCCATTCTGAAACATTAACTTTATTCTTCTTTAACCATTCTTTGGTAGAATTACTTGTGTGCTCAGGGTCGTTGTCTTGCTGCATGACCCACCTTCTCTTGAGATTCAGTTCATGGACAGATGTCCAAGAACCAGGGTCTTTGAGGTACAGGGAGGGGACAGAGCTTACCTGTGGGAGGGGTTCATGGAACTTTAGCCTGGGCACACTCAGAACAGGAAGTGATGAACTGGTTGACCTCTGTTCACATGTTCTCCCACCAGTACTTGTGCTTCAGCATTTGGTAAGTTCATTGGCTGTTTGGATGACCTGTGGCGGGGGATGCATGTGCCCATGTGATGAGTCCCCCTCGGAGGTGCTTTGGAACATAAAGAAGGTCCATCAAACATTTTACTGGGCTCTCCTGAGGTTGGGATTTATTTATTTATTGATCTAAGTCCCAAATAATGGTCTGGATGAAACAATCGGGTGAGAGAATGGGGTGAGATTCTGGACTATGACTGGACAAGTTGAAGGTTTGGGATAGGGTGTTAGCCTTGGTATTCTTGGAACCAGAATGAAAGGAGATCATGAAATTGAAACGTGTGAAGAAGAGTGCTCAGCTGGCTTGGCGTGGGTCAAGTCTCTTGGCTTTCTTGAGATATTCTAGGTTTTTGTGGTCGGTCAATATCACAAAGGGATGTGTGGCTCCCTCCAGCCAATGTCTCCATTCCTCAAGGGCAAACTTGATAACTAATAATTCTCTATTCCAGGTGTCATAATTTCTCTCTGCCCATATGAGTTTTCTTGAGAAAAATGCCACCAGGTGGAGTTTGGGTCTCTCGCTGAAATGCTGAGACAAAATCCTTCCTACTCCAGTGTCAGAGGCATCTACCTCAACTGTGAATGGCTTGGTCGGATCAGGGTGTTGCAGGATCAGGGCTGAAGTAAAGGCATTCTTGAGTCAATTGAAGGCTTCCTCTGCCGAAGGATTCCAGTGGAGGTGTTTGGGTCCTTTTTTGAGCAAGGCCATTAGGGGAGAAGCAATGGTACTGAAACCACTAATAAAGCGATGATAGAAGTTGGCGAAACCTAAGAAATGTTGGCGCTCCTTCACGGACATGGGCACTGGCCAGGACGTGACTGCAGAAACCTTGGAGGAGCCCATACTGACTCCCTCTGCACCAATGACACAACCCAAAAAGGAGATCTAACACAAGTGGAACTCACATTTCTTGGTTTTCACATAGAGGTGATTTGCTAACAGGTGTTAGAGAACAGAGTTGGGGATGTAGAAGACAGTTCTGAAATCATGTGGACAACTACAGGAGGCTCTCCTTATTCTGCCATGACATTAATGGATTGTGAAGCTGTAACCAAGGATATCCCAGGATGATATCGTGATTAACAGTAGTGGTCAAATAGAGAGAAATGTGTTCAGAATGGATTTCCTCTGGGTGCTCCGGTTTCCCCCACCATCCAAAGACATGCAGGTTAGGTTAATTGGTGGCTCTAAATTGATCGTAGGTGTGAATGTGTGTGTGAATGGTTGTCTGTGTCTGTGTGTCAGCCCTGTGATGACCTGGCGACTTGTCCAGGGTGTACCCCGCCTTTCGCCCGTAGTCAGCTGGGATAGGCTCCAGCTTGCCTGCAACCTTGTAGTGTAGAACAGGATAAGTGACTACAGATAATGGATGGATGGAGTTCAGAATGGAGTGCCCCCACTTGAATACGAATGGGAGCGGTGCGAGTAGTAACAAAACCATCCCCTATTGGTCCTCCGTCAATGGTCCTGATGCTGAGTGGACTCTGCAGAGGGTTTGTGGGCAGACTGAATTTCTGTATGATCAAGCAGTTGATGAAATTTCCCTCCACCCCGAGTCAAAAAAAGCAGATAGCACGTGTCGAATATGCCAGTTTCAGCAATACAGATATTTTGAAAGACTGTGAGTTGAATTTTTTTGCAGGACTCACCAAATCAGGAGTGGTTTCCAATTGGCTGGTGCAAGGTGGGTGAATGGGACACTGGGTGATAAGATGCTCTGAACTCCCACAATAACAGAGCCCATCTTTCCTCCTTTTCTCTTGTTCAGAGCTTTTCAAATGGGTATGTGAAACCTTCATAGGTGTGGAGTCATCAGAATGCTGAACAGGTCTGGTGTCCTCCTTGAGAGAGGGTTGGTTGGAAAGTAGATGATCCAGTCAAATAGCAAGATCAATGAGGGAGTCCAAGGTAAAGTGGACCTACATGTACACTCCAGTTTGCTTAGAATTTCAGGGCGAAGACTTTGGCAAAACACTGCCTTTAAAGCCAGCTCATTCCATCCACTGGCTGCCGCTAGAGTTCTGAAGTCCAGGGCATATTCTGCAACTCCCCTAGTGCCTTGTGTGATGGTGAATAAACTCTTGCCGACTTCAATCCCCACAGGTTCATGATCAAATACTTGTTTGAATAATTCAGGGAAATGTTCATAGGATGTCGTGTGCTCCTCTCCATTCCTCCATACTGTGCTAGCCCACTGTAGCACTTTGCCAGTGAGAAACGAAAGAAAGTTAGTGATCTTACTTTCCTCAGAGATGTTAGGCATGGCTGAAAAGTACAAGGAGCACTGAAGTAGAAATCCCTTACAATTGAGGGCATCCCTGGCATATTTCTCCGGAATGGGGAGCTGATAAGCAGGACTCAGAGAAGCTTCAGAGCATGTTAGGAGGGCCTGAGGCACTGCAGCTGCTACCTGTGCCATCCTGGTGTAGAGGTCTAGAAGCATCTGTTGGTGTTCTCCTAAGAGGCGTCCCTGAGCACTCAGAGCAGTTTACTTTGCCTCCTCTGCTGCATCCATCGAGGTGAAGTATCCTGTCAGGGTGCAGGCACTTATGGATGTATGTGCAAGGGACAGCGGGGTAGCAAACAGGAAACATAGCCAAATCACAAAACTAGAATCATAGCCAAAAAGCAAGCAAAGGTCGGTTGATCAGCAAATAGGGCAATAAAGAGGAGACAATAGATGTAGAAGTAAAGAGATAGTGAGGGTCAGGAAAACTAGAGGCAGGCAGGCAGGCGGGTGGGGGGGGAGGGAGGGAGGGAGAGAGAGAGAGAGGCTTAGTATGACTAGGTAAACTCAGAACTATACTTCGCAGTGAGAGAGGCTTAAGTAGTGTGGCTGATTGTGTGTGAATGAAAGTCAGCTGTAATCAATAAGCTGGTGACAGGGGGCACTGTGGTTCTTGGGTGTTGTAGTTCTGAGAAGTGATGTTTGTAGTTCAGCTAGAGCTGTCACTCTCAACGCCCTTCCTGACACCTTGCCACCATTGCCATAGGCTTGCTTATTGGGGATAGACTAGGGATAAAATTAGCTCATGTTTAAAGTTACTAAAATTCTGTAAAGCTGTTTTGCAACAATGTCTATAGACCCCTTCGCATGTTTGTAAACAAACCGACCATTGCCAGGATGCGCGCACAGCCTGGACTCAGAAACAATGGCGCTGCCCATAGACCGGCATTATGAGCTGTCAGATTATGCCAAACAATTGTCGTTACAAGATCGAGAATGCTACATAAATAAGTTAACTCTAACAAGTGGACATCACCTACCGGATCCGTATTTAATTAAAGAGTGGACGGACGATGTTAGTAAGTTCCCTGGTATACAATGGCCAGATATGTACTCGTACCTTTAGCTTTAGCTACAACAGCAAATACCAACACTAAACAGCAATTTGCAGGAGGTAATGGCATGAAAGGAATGATAGTGTAAAGAGTGCAGCTAAGAGAAATCAGAGCTGCGTAAAAAGCGAGAGGCAGAGAGCAGAAATGAAACTGAACGGGGCGGGAGCTAGGTTAGAGCAGTAAGTTGGCATTTAGAGTGAGGGCACACAATTTTACCTTTCCATCCTGGCTTTAAAATTGTGATTTTCGGCATACACAAATAATGATGGCACAAAATCTGGACTGCTTGAGTCAAGCAAGACCTCTCCTACAAACAAAATTGCATGCAAAGCTAACATGCTAACAATATTCATTACATTGTGTAACTATGACCCAGCTAATCAGACAAACGTTACCAAAGTATTTTGCTACATCAATAAACAAAGACTAGAAAGAATAAAAAAGAAAGATTTAATAAATAGCCTGATCTTACCTGTGATGAAGTGGGCGCTGCAAACCCATGCATTTTTGATAGTGCTTTCATCCCAGTCTACACATTTGATGGCTTGTAGCCATAGACATCGGCAATTTTTTTAGAATGGGTGAGATCCTGCTGGAATTCTGTACATTTTAACCCCATCACTGCTACGATTCTGACACCCGACAACACAACAACTAGGCATTCGCTGAGTCTTTTTTGAGTCCAGGCTGCGCGCGCAATTTCCGCTTACGTATGAATGACGTTTGCTGCGAAGGGGTCTATTGGTAAAAGCACTATAAAAATGACTTGACTTGTAGGAACTTTCAAGCTGGAATCCACAACTTCCTGATTAACTGGCATACAAATATGAGGTGACACAGAGGCCACATTCCCTTAGTCATCCATCAACATGGAAAAGATAAAACAATACACAAACCAAATGAGGGAGAAATGTGTTGACCTTCATAAGTCAGGAAATGGTTATAAAAAAATAGCTACTCACCTGAACCATAGGTTCATGCATAGTTAAAACAGTTCATGCATAGTTAATGTGTCCGTCCTGCTAAACTACAGATATTATACTGTATACTGTAAAAGCCTCTGTAGTTATAACATTATAGCTGCATCTATAATGTATTTGAAACTATACAGGTATTAAAGATACTTAATATAAAGTGGAATCACATTTATACATCTGTAGAAGAAGGAAGAAGAAGAAAACGTGGGAGAAACCAAAACTCTGCAGGAAGAGCCCACATTCCTTTGCTCTGCAATGGGAATCATGGGTTAATTTGGTATGGGATAGTATAGTCTACAACTAAGAAACCCATTGGCATGGAATAAGTAAGGGGAAAAAACAAACAAACAAACAAACAAACAAACAAACAAACAAACAACCCACTTGTGAGTCCCAACCATTACATTGTTTTTCTAAATTAAATAATCATACTTTTTTTTATCCTGTTATAGTTACATTTGATCAGGATCATTAATCAGCTGTCAGTTAAGAGACATTAATACATCCTGTGAGTTTCATATCCATTGTAATGTGATGGTCAGTTTGTGCCTTAACACCATTTTTAGAGAAGACATACAAATCCACCACAGACCACACACTAAAGTGTGCACTAACTTGACTAGTACACTAGTGCACCTGGCACTTCAGGAAATGGGATTTCCTGAATTAGGAAGTGACTCGCAGAGGTGTGAACACATTTCCTCTGACGAAACACACCTCATAATTCATTTATGTGTTGCACCCCTGACAAAAGCTGTCAAAATACTGTAACTGTAAGGCTTATAAGTGACACTGTGTAGAGAATTTCCCATTTTTTCTTCTTAAAAAAATCATACAAACCACTTGTGACATTCAGAAATCATGGGCAGTCTGATGCACATGTAGGAGCTTCATTAGAGCTTTTCTAGGAAGGAAATGAGCAAAAAAGTCAAGATTACAGACAAACAAACGGGAATCACAGGGAAATTCACAATCAACACAGAGAAACAGGGACAGACAGATGTCTGTAGGAAGCACTGTAACAAGAAACAACCAAGACACAGAGAACTAAAGACAATGGGAAAGGAAACAAAAAAAGGAGCGCACACATGTGTGAGTTAATGAGGGCATGAATTGAGAACAGGTGCATGTGGCAATAATGAAGAGGCGGAGCCAGGGCGGAGTCAAGGGAACCAATCGGGCGAGTCGAAGTTATTTGTTTAATGGCTTTCACAATTAAAATGGTCTCAAAGCAGCTTCTCGAATGAGTCAAAACAAAATAAAGAAGAGACAAAGCAAGGAGGTGAAATAAGTGACATAAGGAAGTGATAAAAGTCTTAACTGTAAAAGAGACAGAGCAAAATAAGGGACAAGCAAAACATGAAAAATAAAGACTCAAATATCAGTCATGAAATAAATAAATGATAAAAAAGATGAAGGTAGGTAAAATGCTAAAAATTAAATTTAAAAAGATGGGACACATTTTGATTCTACTCCTGCTTGTTCAATTTTAGAAAAATAAAAAAGGTTCTTTAAGCATCCTTTTGATAGTTAATCAACAGTTAATTGATAGTTCCAATACTTGGAACCAGATAGATAGATAGATAGATAGATAGATAGATAGATAGATAGATAGATAGATAGAAACAGAAAGAGAAATAAAAACAGATTGACAGACATACAGAGAGAGAGAGAGCAAGAGAGAGGTAATAAACAGATAAATAGAGATAGATCGATGGACACATACAGAGAGATATAGACAGAGATAGATGAAGAAATAAACACAGATCAAGACACATAGATAGCAGTGGCGGCTGGTAGTCTTTCAAATAGGGGAGGCTGGTCAGTTACGATATTTCCAGATTTTAAAAGAAAAAACATCAATTTTGCCCATACTCTTGCCTCTGATCTGGCTGATTGTTGGCAGGGTCACAAACTGTGAAATAACAGGTTCTTTTGGCCCATTAGCCTACTGTCCAATATACATGATGGTGGTGTTGGGGGGGAGGGGTATATTTTAACATTTTATATTTTAAAATTGTGGCATGTTGTTTAAAAATTGATCATTATTGAAAGCAGCTCTTTGTCAGGAACCTCAGCAGTAGAGCTGGGTGCCACACATTTCATTCAATGACACTTTCCCTATATTTTACTTATTTTGACTGAGAAATGTTTTATTGACAATTTTGATAACCCTTCACTTTTAATCCAGGTCTGTAGTGTGAAATGTTCTCAGCTGTGTTTTTGTTTAAAAATGTTTTCCATATTGTAGCTGTGTTTAATTCATATCCAGAAAAATATATATTCCAATATAATATACTCAGCATAAACATTTTAAATAGATTCTATATTTTTGGTCCATCCATGACATATTACTAAAGTAGCCTATTTACTGTTGTTGATGTGGGTCACTTGCTGTTAGCCAATTCACTTTCTCGTACCAGGGGAGCTGAAAGGAACGAGTATTATTCCCTACCTTTTTCACCAAGTCAATTTGAGGTGTTGGTCTATCCTGCTCTTTAATTTTAATTTGTTCCTCGAAAGGAAGACTGGCAAATGGCTTCACCAAAATTAAATCAGCAATGCTTGGCATCCGTGCGCAGCTTTCTTGCTAGCTGACTAGCCCCCTCAAGTTCAAGCTCAGTCACTCAAATAAACGACATTTCTGGAACTAAGATAGCAAACTTGACAACACTATATTTACACTTTATTTACAATGAAAATATATACAAACTAAAAAAGCTGGTAGAAACCGTATGTAATGAATGAAATCGAAATGTAAGCTGATCTCTTACAATACACCACAGCACTTGCGAATCCGCATGGGACTGAACTGATGTTGCCAGATACTGCTGACGTTACCCAGCCCAAAATATGTTCAAAACCCGCCAAAATGCGCTTAAAACTGCCCAATTGGGCGGGAAACCCCCAATCTGGCAACACTGTCGCTGCCTGTCTATAGTTGAAACGAGCTGTCAATCAAAGAAAATACCTGGCCGCTTTCACCAATCACCAGTCTCCTCGCGGAAACTGCCATGTCCCTCCCATGTGAGGCTGGGAGTCCGTGGGCGGGCATTTTCGCAGTATTTGTCCAATAACCGTCTTGCATTTTGAGATTGAAAAGCCCATAACTCCCAAATGCCATTGAAATCCATTGAGGCTGGGAGTCTGTGACACTCCGTGGGCGGGCATTTTCGCAGTATTTGTCCAATAATCGTCTTGCATTTTGAGATTGACAAGCATAAGCTCCCAATCCACTGAGGCTGGGCTGCATCGCGCTGTCATGAGGGGGAAAAACTCACGCACACATTAGGTGAACTGGGGAAAATTATAAGGGAATGATTTCGCACTGTAGTTGGGTTGAGCACATATATTTCTATGATTCTGGATCTGAAATAGCAATGTTATAAGGTCGGCTATAACATAAGCCTAGCGCAATTCATCCTACACGATGTTCGTCATTTTTAGAGGAGGCTGAGCCTCCCTCGTTGTCTTAGAGCAATCGCCCGTGATAGATAGATAGATAGATAGATAGATAGATAGATAGATAGATAGATAGATAGATAGATAGATAGATACAGACAGACAGACAGACAGACAAAGGGAGAAATACAAAGGGATTAACAGACACCTACAGAGAGAGAGAGAACAGACAGATAAATACAGTAGATATAGCTCGATCAATGGACACATACAGAGAGATATAGACAAAGATAGATAAAGAAATACAGACAGATCGACAGACATAGATAGATAGATAGATAGATAGATAGATAGATAGATAGATAGATAGATAGATAGATAGATAGATAGATAGATAGAGTGGTGCTTGGAAGTTTGTGAACCCTTTAGAATTTTCTATATTTCTGCATATATAGGACCTAAAACATCATCAGATTTTCACACAAGTCCTAAAAGTAGATAAAGAGAACCCACTTAAACAAACGAGATAAAAATATTATACTTGGTCATTTATTTATTGAGGAAATTGATCTAATATTACACATCCGCGAGTGGCAAAAGTATGTGAACCTTTGCTTTCAGTATCTGGTGTGACCCCCTTGTGTAGCAATAACTGCAACTAAACATTTCTGGTAACTGTTGATCAGTCCTGCACACCGGCTTGGAGGAATTTTAGCCTATTCCTCCGTACAGAACAGCTTCAACTCTGGGATGTTGGTGGGTTTCCTCACATGAACTGCTCGCTTCAGGTCCTTCCACAACATTTTGATTGGATTAAGGTCAGGACTTTGACTTGGCCATTCCAAAACAGTAACTTTATTCTTCTTTAACCATTCTTTGGTAGAATTACTTGTGTTCTCAGGGTCGTTGTCTTGCTGCATGACCCACCTTCTCTTGAGATTCAGTTCACAGACAGATGTCCTGACATTTTCCTTTAGACTTTGCTGGCATAATTCAGAATTCATTGTTCCATCAATGATGGCAAGCCGTCCTGGCCCAGATGCAGCAAAACAGGCCCAAACCATGATACTACTACCACCATGTTTCACAGATGCGATTAGGTTCTTATGCTGGAATGCAGTGTTTTCCTTTCTCCAAACATAACACTTCTCCTTTAAACCAAAAAGTTCTATTTTGGTCTCATCTGTCCACAAAATATTTTTCCAATAGCCTTCTGGCTTGTCCACGTGATCTTTAGCAAACTGCAGATGTGGCTTTCTCCTTGCAACCCTGCCATGCACATCATTGTTGTTCAGTGTTCTCCTGATGGTGGACTCATGAACATTGATATTAGCCAATGTGAGAGAGGCCTTCAGTTGCTTGGAAGTTAACCTGGGGTCCTTTGTGACCTCACTGACTATTACACACCTTGCTCTTGGAGTGATCTTTGTTGGTCGACCACTCCTGGGGAGGGTAACAATGGTCTTGAATTTCCTCCATTTGTACACAATCTGTCTGATTGTGGATTGGTGGAGTCCAAACTGTTTAGAGATGGTTTTGTAACCTTTTCCAGCCTGATGAGCATCAACAACGCTTTTTCTGAGGTCCTCAGAAATCTCCTTTGTTTGTGCCATGATACACTTCCACAAACATGTGTTGTGGCGATCAGACCTTGATCGATCCCTGTTCTTTAAATAAAAGAGGGTGCCCACTCACACCTGATTGTCATCCCACTGATTGAAAACACCTGACTCTAATTTCACCTTCAAATTAATTGCTAATCCTAGAGGTTCACATACTTTTGCCACTCACAGATATGTAATCTTGGATCATTTTCCTCAATAAATAAATGACCAAGTATAATATTTTTATCTCGTTTGTTTAAGTGGGTTCTCTTTATCTACTTTTAGGACTTATGTGAAAATCTGATGAATTTTTAGGTCCTATTTATACAGAAATATAGAAAATTCTAAAGGGTTCACAAACATTCAAGCACCACTGTAGATAGATAGATAGATAGATAGATAGATAGATAGATAGATAGATAGATAGATAGATAGATAGATATTGACAGACAGACAGACAGACAAAGGGAGAAATAAAAACAGATCAACAGACCTACAGAGAGTGAGAGAGGTAAATAGAGATAGATTGATCGATGGACACATACAGAGAGATAGATAAAGAAATACATACAGTACAGATTGACAGATATAGATAGATAGATACATGGGACATTATAGCACGTGCCCCGGCATATAATAATAGCACTAAGCGCTGTAACTTGTGCCTAGCAGAAAAATATTATATTGTATGCAAACCACATCTAGGCACGCTAAATAAGCGCAATGAACTAGCTAGCACATGCTGGCACGATAGTAGGTTTATTTTAGCTAACACCTTTTGAGTATAAAAGCAGCTGTGTATCGATATTCTTGCTGCACCTGATGAGAGAGCAAGTCGCTCTCGAAACAGGCTTGTCGTGCGCAATAAAATTATGCGTACAAATTGAAGTATTTTCTCTTTATTTTGTTATAGATAGATAGATAGATAGATAGATAGATAGATAGATAGATAGATAGATAGATAGATAGATAGATAGATAGATAGAGAAATAAAAAAAGACAGATAGATAGATAGATAGATAGATAGATAGATAGATAGATAGATAGATAGATAGATAGATAGATAGATCAGTCATCGAATAGGGAAATACGCTGCTGTAGGGTTCTGTCTCACAGAGGATCAAGCCAAAACCTTAAGGGTTCTACAAAGTTTCTAGAAAGATGCCTGCTTGAATCTGAGTGGTCTGAAGCTGTTGATGAATTTTCTACGAGTGCAGCTGCAAATCAGGTTTATAATATAAAATTAGGTACTACCTAATAGCGGAGCTTCCATTCAAATGAAAACAAACATGCAACAGTTGATGTACTTTGATGTGTTTCAATTTCAATTTTACCACGAGAAGATAAATTTCTCCAAACTTACATATTTTATTCTTTTTATTACTATAAACTACAGTGTGCTTTAGGGATTTATAGCAAAATGTTTTGAAAACAAAAGATACACGATTCATGAAAACACTGACTGGATTCAGGTCAACTTGTCAGATCCCGAAGGATTTCGCAGTGATTTCAAGATCAACATCACTATTTAGAATTAAATTCCTACAACTCATCATTTCTATTCATTCATTTTTTACACGTTTTGTCGCTTTTCTTGTGAAAGATTTCTTCGCCTTTCTCTCGCTCTTTCACATCTTTCCTTTTCTTCCTCTGTCAAAACTCTCTTTCTCTTCCCGGTTTTGACTTCATCTTTCTCTCCTTGGTTAACTTGTTCTGACATCTTTTTAAAGTTTGTATTAAAGTTTGTAAAAATGATGATTATTTTGTTGCGCTGTTTGAGTTGTTCTCGGTGGAAAAACCCCATAAATATGAAATTATCTGGAGACAAAAATAAGTTATGTAGGCGCGCTCGCGCTTCTAGTTCCCGCCAAAATCAAACAGCCAATCAGAATCGCGAGGGGCACGGATGGACGGACGTACACAGCTGGGATCCCTGTGTGTCCATGAAAAATCAACTCGATGGGTTACCATATTGTCTTAAGTATGGAGATCCGCTATTAATGTTCTCATTCTAATACATTATTGTTTCTGTTGTAATGACTTTCACACTTTTATGGCAGATGCTCCACCTAACTGGATTGAAAAACATGTAAATAGCTGACATGGTGATGTTTTCTGGAAGGACGTGTTTATTTCACATTTATGGAAGGAGTCTTCACTGTCAGCACTTTGTAACAGTCAAGAAGTTTCCCACCAAGGTGAAGTCTTCCAGACAGAGGAATTTAACATGATGGAGGATTCTTTTTGTCTTATTAAGAAGAGAGAGAAGGCATCAAGTCCATTAACTACAAATGGATAAAAATATAGGGGGTGGCACAGTGGTTAGCACTGTCACCTCACAGCAAGAAGGTCCCGGGTTTGAGCCCAGTGGCCAGTGAGGGCCTTTCTGTGCGGAGTTTGCATGTTCTCCCCGTGTCCACGTGGGTTTCCTCCGGGTGCTCCGGTTTCCCCCACAGTCCAAAGACATGCAGGTTAGGTTAACTGGTGACTCTAAATTGACCATAGGTGTGAATGTGAGTGTGAATGGTTGTCTATGTGTCAGCCCTGTGATGACCTGGCGACTTGTCCAGGGTGTACCCCGCCTCTCGCCCGTAGTCAGCTGGGATAGGCTCCAGCTTGCCTGCGACCCTGTAGAACAGGATAAAGCGGCTACAGATAATGGATGGATGGATAAAAATATACAATGTGCTGTTCCTTAATGATTAAAAAGTATAGTAGTTGGTGAATTGCTGCAGTGTAATAAAATGTAATGAAACACTATTAAACATAGTTAACATTAATTTAACAATTAACTTGTATTATTTTGACATGTCATGTTCTGGTGTCCAGGCTCATGTAAGGATCAATGTAAGTAACCCAGAGCCATGTGGTTGAACAGGAGAAACCAAGCCATATTTCTGTTTAATTTTTAAGCTTTTATGTCTGCTTGGTTTCTCCTTCTAGCCTCTCTGATCACAGCATTGTTCTTAAACCTGAACTAGCATTTTCAACAGATGGTTCTGCTTTAATATCGCTAATAAATTCAGCACTGAACACTGTGCTCACTACACAATTGTGCTCTGTCACTGATGGCCCAATATGCATATGGTTCCCAGATTACAAATAAAAAAGAAAAGAAAAGAAAAAAACACATTACAAAAACAAAACAAACAAAAATATTACTCTGCAACTGATCCCCCCCATTTTGGCAACCCAGCTTGGGTTGTCTCGTGTGAACACCCTTCATCTTTTTTTTTTTCGGTCTGTCATAAGGGATTACAACACTGCTGAATTAGCAGGATGGGCATATTAGGCACAAAATGTGAGCAGAAGTGATATGTGTGAGAAAAAAAAAAGTTTTCAGACAGGAGGGAAAAGGAGAGAGAGAGAGAGAGAGAGAGAGAGAGAGAGTCTGTAGCACTTTTTCACACAGACACATTGAACACCCACAGCCTTCTGCTCACTCTATTTATAATTAGGCTTCTAGCACCAGTAATGGAAGAATCGTAACACCCTTGGCTCTTCTTCTGCAACTTTTTTCTTTCTCTTTTCAGGATTTGCTAAGCGATACACTTTTCCTCGTCTCATGCCTCTTGTGCCGTTGCTCCCTCGTTACATTTTTCCCTTCACATGCGCACTGTTTTGACCACAGAAGTCATGAGCACACATATGACCAAATAAGACACTGCGACTTGAGAAATGAATGTGGTTTGTGGCTTGGAGGAGCTCCACAGGCTCTGTGTGTGTGTGTGTGTGTGTGTGTGTGTGTGTGTGTGTGTGTGTGTGTGTGTGTGTGTGTGTGTGTGGAGACAGTGCTGCAGAGTGGTACTGGCTGTCCTAGCTGAGGAGAAAGTCCTGCTTTTAATCAGGGATAGATAATGAGTGCCATACGCCACCACCACTCTCATACCACTGACCTCTTTTTTTTTTTCTCTCCTGTGCATTGACAGTCTTGTTTTCTTCCTTTCTGACTGCTTCTGTAAGTGAAACTTATAGAGTAATGTGCTGCGTGTGTTTAGATTACATCTGCTCTAGTGGAAGAAAGACTGCTTGCTTCACAGTTTACGCTTCGAATGTATGCATAAGCATTACGACACTGCGTGTTTAAAGCCTGGCTGTAATTTATACTCTTATAATTTATGCAATACAGATACGTACCACCCAGTGAGGTCTATGTCATTTCCAAAAACAAATTCAAGTCTGTTTCAAGAATGGTACATTTGTCAGTGCTACATACAGAAGCAATAGAAGGAATGAAGGGTGTAAAGCCTTTTAGACTATATGTAATGTAATGTTCGTAATGTGGCGGCACGGTGGTGTAGTGGTTAGCGCTGTCGCTTCACAGCAAGAAGGTCCTGGGTTCGAGCCCCGGGGCCAGCGAGGGCCTTTCTGTGCGGAGTTTGCATGTTCTCCCCGTGTCCGCGTGGGTTTCTTCCAGGTGCTCCGGTTTCCCCCACAGTCCAAAGACATGCAGGTTAGGTTAACTGGTGACTCTAAATTGACCGTAGGTGTGAATGTGAGTGTGAATGGTTGTCTGTGTCTATGTGTCAGCCCTGTGATGACCTGGCGACTTGTCCAGGGTGTACCCCGCCTTTCGCCCGTAGTCAGCTGGGATAGGCTCCAGCTTGCCTGCGACCCTGTAGAAGGATAAAGCGGCTAGAGATAATGAGATGTTCGTAATGTAATGTTCTTCCAAGGACTGAGAAAACCTCATGTCACTTCTTTTTTTTTAACTTTCAGGTTAAATCTAGTATTCATGTTGTTGCCTGTTTTTCATGTCTACCGGTAAGTTTAAAAGCCAACACAATTTTCTATACTGTATATGCATTTTTTGAAGTGTGTATTGTAACAAATGTGTCAGATGACTAATAAAAAGCTAAGAGTAGATTTTCACACATAATAAGGATTTAGTTCAGAAATTCCAGAACTACGCACTTAAGTGCTGTGTAGAAGTTACAATAGCGTTACATACACAGCGGCAAAGAGGCGTGTCTAAGTTATACATAATTCGGACTTTAAACATAAGTCCATTTTTTCTTGCATGATATCAGCTCATGTGAGATGCAGTATTAAACCTGATACTTTCATACGCTGCCCTGCCAAAAAAATTAAAAATAAATAAATAAAAATCACACACTCTACTATTTAATTGGGCCACCTTTAGCTTTGATTACAGCATGCATTTGCTGCAGCATTGTTTTGATAAACTTATGCAATGTCACAACATTTATTTAAGTCCAGAGTTGTATTAATGTTTCACCAAGATCTTATGTTGAGGATGGGGGACTTGAACCACTGCTGAAAGTCTTCTTCAGCATCCCAAAGACTTTCACGAGGGTTAAGGTCAGGACTCTGCGGTGGTTAATTCATGAGTAAAAATGATTCCTTATGCTTCCTGAACCACTGTTTCACAATCTGAGCCCTAATTTTATGCCCATGCTATCAGTGAAGAAAAAAAATCAATTGATGTGATGATAACCTGGTCATTCAGTACATTCAGGTCATCAGCTGACTTCATTTTATTGCCCCATAACGTTGCTGAGCCTCGACCTGCCAACTGAATCAACCCCAGATCATAACACTGCCTCCAGGGGCTTGTACAGCGGCCACTATGCATGATGGACGTATCGCTTCATGAGCTTCCCTTCTTACCCTGACACACCCATCACTCAGGAATAGGGTCAATCTGGACTCATCAGGCCACACGACCTTTTTCCATTGCACCAGAGTTCAATCTTTATACTGCCTAGTAACCTGAAGCCTTTTCTCCTGATTAGTCTCACTAACAAGTGGTTTTCTTATGGACACACAGCTGTTTAATCCCAATCCTGTGAGTTCTCATTGCATTGTAAGTGTGGAAATACTCTTCTCATCTCATCTCATTATCTCTAGCTGCTTTATCCTTCTACAGGGTCGCAGGCAAGCTGGAGCCTAACCCAGCTGACTACGGGCGAAAGGCGGGGTACACCCTGGACAAGTCGCCAGGTCATCACAGGGCTGACACATAGACACAGACAACCATTCACACTCACATTCACACCTACGGTCAATTTAGAGTCACCAGTTAACCTAACCTGCATGTCTTTGGACTGTGGGGGAAACCGGAGCACCCGGAGGAAACCCACGCGGACACGGGGAGAACATGCAAACTCCACACAGAAAGGCCCTCGCCGGCCCCGGGGCTCGAACCCAGGACCTTCTTGCTGTGAGGCGACAGCGCTAACCACTACACCACCGTGCCGCCCGGAAATACTCTTGATTTCACAATTAAACATAGCCATGAGTTCTACTGTCATATTTTTTTTTTTACTTCAACAAGCATTTAAGTGATCTCTGATCATGGTCAGTCAGGATCTTTTTCCAACCACATTTCTTCTGTGAAGTTGATGGTTCATCGCTATCCTTCCAGGTTTGAATAATATGTTGGTCAGTTCTTCACCCAATTCCAGTCATTTCAGTAATCTCCTTCTATGTTTTCTTTGCTTGACGCAGGCCAATAATTTGACCCTTCTGAAACACAGTAACATCTTTTTCATGAGCACAAGATGCGTCTTCCAACGTATTTGTTTAAGAAATGAGAAGCTACTCACTGCATCAATTCGGGTTAAAAGAATTGTTGCCAGCTGAAACATTAATCACTGCAGTAATTATCCAATCAAAGGCTCTTATGCATTTACTTATTTAAACCCAAATGGTGACTATTTTTTTTTTGGCCAGGCAGTAACCATAATACAGTATGTCCTAGTGAAATTGAAGTTTTTTAACCATAAAAAAGACTAAAAATATGGCATTCTAAAATTAATGGTCAATATTAAATATAAAAATATGACATAATTTATTAGCAGTATCATCCATTTCATGTCCGTGAAAAGGAGGATATCAGAAGGGACAGCATCTTTATCTGAGACTTTGCTTCATTCAAAGACAGATGATGATGATGATCTCATCTCATCTCATTATCTCTAGCCGCTTTATCCTGTTCTACAGGGTCGCAGGCAAGCTGGAGCCTATCCCAGCTGACTACGGGTGAAAGGCGGGGTACACCCTGGACAAGTCGCCAGATCATCACAGGGCTGACACATAGACACAGACAACCATTCACACTCACATTCACGGTCAATTTAGAGCCACCAGTTAACCTAACCTGCATGTCTTTGGACTGTGGGGGAAACCGGAGCACCCGGAGGAAACCCACTCGGACACGGGAAGAACATGCAAACTCCTCACAGAAAGGCCCTCGCCGGTCACGGGGCTCGAACCCGAACATTATTGCTGTGAGGCGACAGCGCTAACCACTACACCATCATGCCGCCCTGATGATGATGATGATTATTATTATTATTTTGACCATGAGTTGGCCTAGTGGTTAGTGTGTCCACCTCTCGACTGGGAGATTGCGAGTTTTACTCATGGTTGGGTCATACCAAGGACCATTATCAAAATCTGACAAGGCGTTGCAATAAAGATGCGAATAGGGAATCAAACTCTTGCGGTTACCAGAGGACCAGCCCCCCACTGTAACCCAAACTATGTAATAGGCAAGAGGCCGAGGGCTATAGAAGCAGAGATCAGCGCCGCCCAGTGCACCTTAAAAGACTCGTTGGTACTGGGACGGGTACTTATTATTAAACTATTATTATTATTCATCTCATCTCATTATCTCTAGCCACTTTATCCTGTTCTACAGGGTCGCAGGCAAGCTGGAGCCTATCCCAGCTGACTACGGGCAAAAGGCGGGGTACACCCTGGACAAGTCGCCAGGTCATCACAGGGCTGACACACAGACAACCATTCACACTCACACCTACGGTCAATTTATGCTATGTTCACACTGCAAGGCTTAATGCTCAATTCCAATTTTTTTGTGAAATCCGATTTTTTTGTGAGGTCGTTCACATTAACAAATATATGCGACTTGTATGTGATCCTCAGTATGAACGAAAAGCGACCTAAAAGTGTTCCGCATGCGCATTGCAGGATACGACGACGTCACACGCAGTGAGCATGGCCAGTGTTTACGGAAGTAAAACCGCCCGGTTGCGGTATGACCCATCCAATCTAGCTTGAATAGCTGCATCCCCCCAAATGGAAATCAGCTCCCTAACCTCTGCGTCCTTCCATTGAGAAGATTCAGAACCTTCACAGCCCGAAGTTTCCCTCGCATTGATGTCATGCGCAGGGGCGCAGATACGTTTTTTGAACTGGGGGGGACAAAAAACTGGGGGGGACAAAGCTGCCAGCAAACCAACCCCAACCCCGATATGCCTGTCAAACTTGTTGTTAGTAACCATAGCAACCAAGTTCGAGCTCGCAACCTGTGCAGTCTGCGGAGCTCAACCAACCGAATATCAGTCTTTGTTTTGTTTTATGTGAGTTGTTGCAACTATGTATGCACTGCTGTGCACCTCAATAAACCGAATGGTAATTAGTCTTTTGATTTTTCCGTGAGGTTTGCCTTATGCAAAGAAAGACAGCATAGACGTTTTTTCCTCCCTATAAGTGGGGGGGACCGAACGAGGTGAATTTAAATCTGGGTGGGACGAGTCCCACCCTCTATCTGTGCCCGTGATTATGTGCCATGTTGTTGTAACTTTTTTTGAGAGACCCGCCACCTACTTCAGCGCAGAATAGTGACGTTTGTGGCTTGTTGATGATGTGTAAGTCGGATGAATGCAACCTGGCAGTTCAGACTGAAGTCGCATATGAAAAGAGCGGATAGGAATCGGAATTAGGACCACATATCCAAACGGCCTGGGTCGGATTTGAAAAAAATCGGATCTGTGTCGTTCATATTGTCAATAAAAGATCGGATACAGGTCACATATGGGCGAAAAGATCGGATTTGAGTCACTTCAGCATGCAGTGTGAACGTAGCCTTAGAGTCACCAGTTAACCTAACCTGCATGTCTTTGGACTGTGGGGGAAACCAGAGCACCCGGAGGAAACCCACGCGGACACGGGGAGAACATGCAAACTCCGTACAGAAAGGCCCTTGCTGGCCACGGGGCTCGAACCCAGACCTTCTTGCTGTGAGGTGACAGCGCTAACCACTACACCACCGTGCCACCTATTATTATTATTATTATTATTATTATTATTATAGAATGTTCTGGATGAAGTGCTATTCTATAAGCTGTTGAATAATGATAATTTTGTTACATTAATGTTACAGCTACGTCTATTCATGCAGCAATATACAGGCAGCATTCTAAACTTCTAAACATTCTAAACATTAATGCTTGCCATCTTCTCATTTGTAGATCATCATATCAATATCATTTCGTTATAGCGCCCACTCTTATGTAGACACCATTAAATATAGATAAAGTTTCCCAGTCATAACATAATGAGGAAATTATACGTTAGCGCAGGCATGTGGGATAATTGTGTCTCTCTTTCATATCATGTCAAGGCATTTAGCAATCACGGGTTTCAAGCTTGCGCTTTCTCTTTCTCTCTCTCTCTCACACACACACACACACACACATATACAACCCAGATTCCAAAAAAGTTGGGACAAAGTACAAATTGTAAATAAAAACGGAATGCAATGATGTGGAAGTTTCAAAATTCCATATTTTATTCAGAATAGAACATAGATGACATATCATATGTTTAAACTGAGAAAATGTATCATTTAAAGAGAGAAATTAGGTGATTTTAAATTTCATGACAACAACACATCTCAAAAAAGTTGGGACAAGGCCATGTTTACCACTGTGAGACATCCCCTTTTCTCTTTACAACAGTCTGTAAACGTCTGGGGACTGAGGAGACAAGTTGCTCAAGTTTAGGGATAGGAATGTTAACCCATTCTTGTCTAATGTAGGATTCTAGTTGCTCAACTGTCTTAGGTCTTTTTTGTCGTATCTTCCGTTTTATGATGCGCCAAATGTTTTCTATGGGTGAAAGATCTGGACTGCAGGCTGGCCAGTTCAGTACCCGGACCCTTCTTCTACGCAGCCATGATGCTGTAATTGATGCAGTATGTGGTTTGGCATTGTCATGTTGGAAAATGCAAGGTCTTCCCTGAAAGAGACGTCGTCTGGATGGAAGCATATGTTGCTCTAGAACCTGGATATACCTTTCAGCATTGATGGTGTCTTTCCAGATGTGTAAGCTGCCCATGCCACATGCACTAATGCAACCCCATACCATCAGAGATGCAGGCTTCTTAACTGAGCGCTGATAACAACTTAGGTCGTCCTTCTCCTCTTTAGTCCGAATGACACGGCGTCCCTGATTGCCATAAAGAACTTCAAATTTTGATTCGTCTGACCACAGAACAGTTTTCCACTTTGCCACAGTCCATTTTAAATAAGCCTTGGTCCAGAGAAGACGTCTGCGCTTCTGGATCATGTTTAGATACGGCTTCTTCTTTGAACTATAGAGTTTTAGCTGGCAACAGCGGATGGCACGGTGAATTGTGTTCACAGATAATGTTCTCTGGAAATATTCCTGAGCCCATTTTGTGATTTCCAATACAGAAGCATGCCTGTATGTGATGCAGTGCCGTCTAAGGGCCCGAAGATCACGGACACCCAGTATGGTTTTCTGGCCTTGACCCTTACGCACAGAGATTCTTCCGGATTCTCTGAATCTTTTGATGATATTATGCACTGTAGATGATGATATGTTCAAACTCTTTGCAATTTTACACTGTCGAACTCCTTTCTGATATTGCTGCACTATTTGTCAGTGCAGAATTAGGGGGATTGGTGATCCTCTTCCCATCTTTACTTCTGAGAGCCGCTGCCACTCCAAGATGCTCTTTTTATACCCAGTCATGTTAATGACCTATTGCCAATTGACCTAATGAGTTGCAATTTGGTCCTCCAGCTGTTCCTTTTTTGTACCTTTAACTTTTCCAGCCTCTTATTGCCCCTGTCCCAACTTTTTTGAGATGTGTTGCTGTCATGAAATTTCAAATGAGCCAATATTTGGCATGAAATTTCAAAATGTCTCACTTTCGACATTTGATATGTTGTCTATGTTCTACTGTGAATACAATATCAGTTTTTGATATTTGTAAATTATTGCATTCCATTTTTATTTACAATTTGTACTTTGTCCCAACTTTTTTGGAATCAGGGTTGTACTATACTGAAATGTTTAATTCAACTTAAAACATTACATTAAAAGACTCCAAAGCACCTGCTGTGTTTTGTTTGTGGATCTTATTTACAAAGAATCATGGTTAAGTTTAATCTCAGCCTTAAATGTGTGGCTGAGGAAATCCTGTTCAAAGTGTACAGTAATATTTATAGCAAGCATCTTATCTGCTCGTAAAGTGGTTTAAATATACAGAAATTGACTGTCACATAGTATTCAGTTAGTCTAATTTTTCGTGACTTACTGTACCACATCATGACACCTGACTTTGTAACTCATTTGTACAACATACATCTATCCATTAAGGTTCGAAAAATATATACATAACTGCATCTTTATGGTGTCAGAGATGCAAGCTGAAAGAAACAAATAATAAAACTCACTTTTTTATGAAACAGAATGAAAAAAAATGGCCTTTCTTTTTCAAAGAGCTGTTGCCTGATGAAATAGTCAATTTTACATGTTTATGTATGTTTAGATCAGATATTATGGACTTTTGTAGCTGATTTGTATAGCCCTATGAGAATCACTCAAATAAAGTGTTTCCAAACAGTTCATTTTTTCAAATAATGGATGAAAATACCAAATGGATACTTTTGCTTCAGTTTAGTACAGTTGCAACTGATGAACTTGTGTGCAAAGCTGATCAGATGTTTGTAATCAGATTGCAAAATGACTGTGTTGTTCATGTGCTGTTGCATCATCATCAAAACAGAGAAGAGCGCTCACACTGTACTTTGTACAGACGACACCGGAGAAAGTTTGAAATGTTTCAACAATAGAAGAAGGTAGTAGAAAAGATCAAAATTTGACTATGTTTTCCAGGGTTCCACATATATGCTACTGCAGACAGACTCACTGCTCACTTCCAGCCTCTGACCCATACAGTTTCATGCAGACTGCTTTGCTTTAAATTAAAAAAAAAGCACACAGAACAT
The DNA here is from genome assembly GCF_027579695.1 of Neoarius graeffei. NCBI lineage: Eukaryota > Metazoa > Chordata > Actinopteri > Siluriformes > Ariidae > Neoarius > Neoarius graeffei. The sequence continues at coordinate 30,243,453 of NC_083579.1, forward strand.
CTAACAAGTTTGGTCATGCAGAAATTCACTCTTGTCTGTGCTTCTTTTAGAAGCGCGCTCTTTTTTTTTTTCTCTCACCCAGCACTAAAATATGTGCCTTTAAAACTGTGTGAAATAACTTTCACTGTCTAGCCCCTAATCAACATGCCATGAAAACAGATCAGAGCCTCGCCAAGCAGCTACTCCTCAGACTTTTCACATGTGTGCTTTGACTCCTCATGTAAGTCCTTGAACTTATCCGGATATTAAACGCATAAACAAATCGCTTCTCCATCAGCCGTTCCCAACAGCCAAATACACTCATGTGGAGGGAAAAAAATAAGGATTAAAAAAAAAATACATCGGGAATTGATCTTGATGATCGGCTACATCATTATTTTTAATCGACAACATCTCATCTCATTATCTGTAGCCGCTTTATCCTGTTCTACAGGGTCGCAGGTAAGCTGGAGCCTATCCCAGCTGACTACGGGCGAAAGGCGGGGTACACCCTGGACAAGTCGCCAGGTCATCACAGGGCTGACACATAGACACAGACAACCATTCACACTCACACCTACGGTCAATTTAGAGTCACCAGTTAACCTAACCTGCATGTCTTTGGACTGTGGGGGAAACCAGAGCACCCAGAGGAAACCTGCATGGACAACATGCAAACTCCACACAGAAAGGCCCTTGCCGGCCACGGGGCTCGAACCTGGACCTTCTTGCTGTGAGGCGACAGCACTAACCACTACACCACCGCGCCGCCCTAATCGACAACATAGATATCAAATATCAGTCCAGTAGAAAAAATTTCTTACAGGCATAATTCTGACTCTTACTTTATTTAGGGACAGATTTAGGAGCATTTATATTTATGACTCGTTCTCAGGTATAACATAGATGACTATTTTCAGGGGCGGCACGGTGGTGTAGTGGTTAGCGCTGTCGCCTCACAGCAAGAAGGTCCGGGTTCGAGCCCCGTGGCCGGCGAGGGCCTTTCTGTGCAGAGTTTGCATGTTCTCCCCGTGTCTGCGTGGGTTTCCTCTGGGTGCTCCGGTTTCCCCCACAGTCCAAAGACATGCAGGTTAGGTTAACTGGTGACTCTAAATTGACCGTAGGTGTGAGTGTGAATGGTTGTCTGTGTCTATGTGTCAGCCCTGTGATGACCTGGCGACTTATCCAGGGTGTACCCTGCCTTTCGCCCGTAGTCGGCTGGGATAGGCTCCGGCTTGTCTGCGACCCTGTAGAACAGGATAAAGCGGCTAGGGATAATGAGATGAGATGAGAGACTGTTTTCAGACTTGGAAACCTTCTGTCACCTTTTTTTCCCCTAAAACCACAGCCTGTACCTATGAATCTCATAGAGTGTGGAATATTCTGAAGGGGTGGTGGTGCTGTGGGGGAGGGGGGATTGTCTCAAGGAACCAGATCACTTCACTTTGCAAGGCTGGATCAAGATCATCACATTCAGATGCCATGGCTGAGCCTAAAGTTAAGGGAAATATCATGTACTATAAAAAAAAAGAAAGAAAGTGATGAGATTTCCAACTACATTCCCCAGAATGCAGTGCAGCCAGGAAGCATGTGACTGTTGTCTCAGAGAATATCTGAGTGTTTTTTTTCTTATAAAATGACCCTAACCCATAACTATGTCATCGCTTGTTTACCGCAGTGCATTATGGGCGATACCCAGGGTCAGCTCCGCCATATTGTTTACTTTTGCCTTTGTTAAACACTGCATTGCTCTGTCTAACTGGTTTTAACCATGCCTAAAGTGAATTGCTGTGTGCCTAATGCCGCTTTTCCACTACCAACGAGGCTGAGTTGGGCTGAGCCGTGCCGTGCTGAGTTGGGCTGAGTCGAGCTGAGTGGGGCTGTTGGAGTTGCATTTCGACTACAACCGCGCTGAACCGTGCTGGCTGGAAGTGGGTGGACACATTGGGTGGAGTTAGCGAAAGTGGGTGGACGTCACGTGATGTCGTTAGGCGGCGCAAACAGTGACATCAGTGATCTTTTAAGTGGTAGTCTCACGACCCGGATAGTAAACAATAAACATGGAGTCGTTAGTGTTGCTGGTCTTGGTGCTGTGGCTTGTTGTCACCGACAACGCCAACAGATACTGGCAAGAGCGTATAGATGAGGCGAGGCACATAAGGCTTCATAATTCTCGTAATTCGTAATTCTTCTTCTTCCGGGTTTACGGTGTTTACAGATCCCAGCGTGCTCGCGGGGCGTGTGTGGGCATGTGAGGACACTCCTCCTCACCAATCAGTGCACAGGGGAGTGTCTGCTCACGCCCCTAGCCCCACTCGGCTCAGTTTGGCTCACTTCAGCCCCACTCCAAAACCATGCGAGTTTTGGGTGCTAAGTAAGGCTGAAGCGAGCTGAGTCGTGCTGCTCTGAGGTAGTCGAAACGCGAGCCGTGTCGGGCTGAAGTGAGCTGAAAAAGGGTAGTGGAAAAGGGCCATTACTGTGTCTCCACAACAAAGAGAACACCTAATTTGAGCTTTTATCAGCTGCCAGTCGAGAAGAAGAGAAGAAAGAAATGGATACGTTTAATCCGCAATGTATACCTTTGAACTGAATCGAAATAGACAAGTGCTTGTGGCTTACATTTCTCTGGTGGGAAAAAGACATACTTAAACTGTGACCGAGAAATATTTACATGGTCTGCCTTTGGTTATAGATGGTTATAACAATCGATACTGTTCATCGTCTGAAACTAGCGATATTCCAAAACCTGTAAAACAAAGAAGCATTCTTCGGCCTTTGCCTTTCAACATGCCGAAGCACTCGGCAGCTGAACAAGCCTGTTGGACTGATAAAACTCCCAAACCACGAAGGGTTCTTGTTCGGGTCTGTATAATGTTCAGTGTACCTCACTCATGGCATTTATTGAAGAAAATGCATTTATACTGAACATCACATGGCAGATCAGCAGGTTTCCAAAGGTTTTTTTTTGTAATGTTTCCTGATATCAAGTTTTGTTTAACCAATCACTCATTTCTAAATGTTTTGATGCTGTTCATCTGGGCCTGGGATCATGAAGCAATCTTAGACTTAATGTAACTTTGCTATGAACACTATAGACATTACAGCCACTTTCAGAGAGGCTACATACAATTCCCGATATTCAGATAGATTTGTTTTCTCGATAAAGTTTAGCTGGTGCAATATACATCCTCAGAAATAAGACATTCTGAGATTTGATGTTGTTGTTGTACAGTGTGGTAGACTCAGTCTAGACTCTTACCTTCTCACCAAGCTTGATTTGGATTTCAATTTTCCTGCTGTAAACCCTCGACATGTTCTCCACTTCTTTAAATCACCAATTTCATTGTCTTCCATGACAGAGCACGGCAAAATCATTCCTCTCACATCGCTCTTACAGAAAATTAATCTGACACCCGTCATATTGCTCAACTACTAACCCCAGCTATCCCTCACAATGCATTGTGGTAAACAAGTGATGACGTAGTTATGCTTGGGGGCTATTGTGTCTTTTTAATCTTGGATTTTATTTATTTATTTTTTGGTGGTGGTGGGGGGTTCTGCACAAATTTCTGACTTTATCATCTCAGAGAATATCCAAGTTTGTCTCATAAATTTTCATCTTTAATCTTGGAAATTCGGAGGGTTTTTTTTTCCTCAGAATATTAACCCCTCCTTCAGCTCCGTTCCCCCCCACACACACACACACACCTACAATTAATTTCATTTCCTTTTTTTATTTTTATTAGATGACCAAACATTAAAGGTTTGTAGGCACCCTAATGGACTCATGTTTTCTTCATATATGTTTAATTTCTTGATTGATTGATTGATTGATTGATTGATTGATTGATTGATTGATTGATTGATTGATTGATTGCCCTTAGGGGGTGGTTAGTGGACTCAAAGGGTGGTTTGAAGGTGGGCCAGGATGTGTTTTCCAGGTGGGATGATTGCGGGTAAGCGTTTGATGAAGTGTTAAATGTATACTTATGTTTTAAATTGAACAAAATGAGAAAATCAAAATATTTAAGCATCTTTAAATGTTTGTGTCAGTCCAGCTACGCTGTTATGAATGGCTTATGTAGCTGCTGTGTAGCCTTATGAACACTGTCCCTAAATAAAATGTTATCAAACAGGGATTTAAAACACAAAATAAAACACTTTCAATCAACGCAGTGCAGAAAAAAAATAATGTACACTGCACATATTATAAACAATGCATGGTATGCACTAAAGCAACTGCACTTTTATATTAAAAAGCCACATCATAAGCCTAGAGCTCCATATGTGAAAACATAATTATAGCCCAGTGTAATGCTTTCATTTTTTATTAGGCGCGGTGTTCAATAGGTTCTAAAGGGAGCATAACTAGACGGTGCCTCCACTTAAAGCGGATTCTCGCTGTGCACTCGCTTCTAAGAGCTGCTTTATTCCTGCCAGCCTTTTTCAAACTTTCATCACACTTTCTTTAACATCTTTACCTCCTGAGCTGCTAATAAGCCTCACTGGTTTAAGTGGGGGTACAGGGATAATTTTGAATGTTCCTTATACATTCAACTTTTTTTTTCCTGATACTCTGGATGGTGTTTCTGACACCTCAGGTTTAAGCCAGAGAATAAAGCTATTGTTGTACTTGTTGTAAAATATGTCCATGTAAGTGTATTCTGCTCTGGTATGCAGTTCCATTTTGAGATAATCAGCATTTACAGATATTTCTAGCACCCTATTATTGTTATTAGTCTATGTATTACTGTGTAAGTAAGGAATACAACACTTGGGGGTGTGCTGTTATAGAACAATTATCAGCGATGGCATGGTGCAATGAAGTTACTGTTACTGCCCCAAATTTGACAAACGAATAAACTGGCTTAAGTACACTTAAGCACACCTGACACCAGTACGAATTCATCTGCACCACAAGTGGACAAAATCATTGGTTACTAATGCCAAGTTAAACATCTGATGTGTACTGAAGCAGACAGACTGGAGGTTGGTTAGTTGGCTGGTTGGTTTGTTGGTTGGCTGGCTGGCTGGCTGGCTGGCTGGCTGGTTGGTTGGTTGGTTGGTTGGTTGGTTGGTTGGTTGGTTGGTTGGTTGGTTGGTTGACTGGCTGGCTGGTTGGTTGGTTGGTTGGTTGGTTGGTTGGTTGGTCAGTCAGCTGGCTGGCTAATTGTCTGGCTAGCTCTTTGGTTGGTCAGTCAGCCAGCTGGTTGGCTGGCTGTTTGGATGGTTGGTTGGTTGGTTGGTTGGCTGGCTTCACTGGTTGGTTGGTTTGTCAGTCGATCAATCGGCTGGCTGGCTGGCTGGCTGGCTGGTTGGCTGGCTGGTTGGTTGGTCGGTCGGTCAGCTGGCTGGCTAGTTGTCTGGCTGGCTGGTTGATTGGTTGGTCAGTCAGCCAGCTGGTTGGCTAGCTGCTTGGATGGTTGGTCAGTTGGTCAGCTGGTTGTCTGGCTAGGTGGCTGGTTGATTGGTTAGTTGTCTGGCTGGCTGGCTAGTTGGTTGGTTGGTCAGTTGGCTGGCTGGCTATTTGGCTGGCTGGTTGGTTGATTGGTCTGGAGATACACACAACCCTAACATCAGTCCTGAAAGGAGGTAAAGTTATAACAGGTCATAACATCCACATGACCATCTATGAGCCTGAAAATCACCTGGAGATGTCTGGATCCTGAGTGTCCTGGAACAGTAACCATTCCTATCCTAAAGTTTAATTAAATAAAAGGAACTGAATAAGAACTATATACAGTACATAAGAAATTAAGTTTATCTGCAGGTATTTCTAACACTGATAATGCCCCCAAACTATTTCCTGTAAAATATATCACCTGAAAAATGATGATTACACCATGAGGCTACTTAGCATGGTGAAAGGTGAAAATTTGAATTCAGCAAAACAATTTTTAATTGGTTATGATCTTTAAAGCAATAGTTTGGGATTTTTGACATGAATCTGTATGGCATCCCCGTCAACAGTGTTGTGCAAATACATTGACTTACCCCCGACAGCATCCTGTGAGTCCAGTTCTTGTCTAGTTTTGGTCCAGACGAAAGTAGTCCGGCAAGTTTGTTGGGGTCACGAAAGTAAAACGTTTTTCTTCTCAAAACAGTATGTGTTCAAAAGAGTGATATATTTGCATCACAAAACCGTTGCCAAATAAAAAGTCAGACCTCGCAATTATTTGGCGCTATATTTTGTCTCCCTCGGTATCACTGCGCTCTGTCATGTTGACATCTGCGCAGGAATCAACACCTTTCCCATTGTTTGGCAGTGATTAGGAGTTCAGATTAGTGGCGCTAACAAGCTGCGGTTCCAGCTTCACCTTCTTCCACTTCTCTGTCCACCCTTTCTCTCTCTGCCCGTTCTAACTCCATCTGGCGAATTTCTTCATCTGTATATTCAGGTTCATAAAGATATCCCTTTGGCTGTGAAATGAAGTCAATGTTTTCAACGTTGCTGTCATAGTCAGACATGTTGTCGCTAACTTTGATAGCAGTAAACAATGAATGAAACAGCCGTGGCTGTCACCCGGCGGCAGCGCGCAGTGATAAGAAGGGAGAGAAAATAGTGCCAAGCGATTTCGAGGTCTGACTTTTTATTTGGCAACGGTTTTGTGATGCAAATATATCACTCTTTTGAACACATACTGTTTTGAGATGAAAAACGTTTTACTTTCGTGACCCCAACAAACTTGCTGGACTACTTTCGTCTGGACCAAAACTGGACAAGAACTGGACTCACAGGATGCTGTCAGGGGTAAGTCAGTGTGTTTGCATGACACTATTGATGGGGATGCCATACAGATTCATGTCAAAAATCCCAAACTATCCCTTTAAGCTGCCATATTTTTTAAAGAGCTGTAGGTGATTGACTTTTCAACCACCTATGCAGTGAATATCTTTAAATTCAACAGAATACTGTTGTCAAAACTTTATAGTAGCATATAAGGCAAGCCCGGCGCCGTGGGGGGGCGAAAGGGGGCGTCGCCCCCTTGTTGCTACAGCCCCGCCCCCTCAACGGAGACTCAGATCACTTAATTATTTTCTTATGAAAATATAATGTATTATAGACGTATTAATAATTTGCATTTTCAAATACGAAATATTAAGTGGTTGCGCATTGCACAAAAATACATTTCACATAAATCACCTGTTTTAGACATTGATATGTAATGCTGACACAGCCGCGCTCACACAGACCTGTGATAAAGACAAGGGGAGGGGTCGTGTGGGCGGGGGTTTTACATGTACACTTACAAGTGCACTGTCTCTGCAATATCCTGTAATATGCAGTCAAGTTTACGGGAGTAGTCTTTCCCCCACCGAATTAAACGAATTCAATCACAATATTGTGAATCCATTTTCTTTCTTTGTAGGCTAAGTTTATCTCTGTTTGTTAGTGTATGTGTTCATATATGGTCCACTTTGTGCGCAAATAGCGTAAGAATATGTGTCGTTGACGTCACCTCCCATGCAGCGGGGGTGAAAATTCATCACTTCAGGGTGTTTAGTCCCCTACACGCCTAAGCTGGGATCGCGGATTAAGTGGTTAGCGTTGACTCGGTGTGAGTCAGGAAGGCTATTACTGGTGCAGCCGCGGGGTCTGTTGATTTTTTTAAATTATGATTTTGGCCACCGAGCCAAGTACCTTAGACTTGCATTGACGTTTTGTTTTCATGCCGCGGAGCTATTTGTATGTATTTTAAATGTAAAGAACTTGCCTGTAGGTTTGTGTGTGTTGTTTTATGTTTGGCATCTTTCCGGTTGTAACGCGTGTCTGTGAGAAAATCAGAGGGGAAGGTTAACAGGTGGGCATGGGTGTTGATAAAGCGCAACTGCCCTGGTAATATGTCACATGATTTTCCCGTACTAAAGCAACCTTCGGGGCCGTGGTTTTGCGGTTGGCGCAGTTAATTGTTTGAAACACGTTGTCAGACCGCCATCACTACTACACACTATATGAAAAATATTTGCCCCCTTGCGATTTCTAATTGCCCCCTTAGTAAACTGTTCCTGGCACCGGGCCTGATATAAGGAAGCAACTTAACATGTATTAGCCTTGAACTTCTTATTCTAGGTAACTATTTATCCCTTAACTTTTTCTATTTCAATCATAAGAAAGTAGACAAAATTAACTAAATCCAATTAATTAGCATTCATTTCTAATTAGCATCCATTTCTCCTTTTTTCTTTTTTTGCATTTTCCACCATAGATAAATATGCATGTTTCATGATTGCTGCCTCTTTGTGATTGTCTGACGTTAGTTATCTAATTTGGTGATATAAATTGAAGCTGCTATTCGTTTCACTACAGATGACCCCATGGCTACCTCAAACATAAACTTTTACACATTATAAATTATAGCCAAGTATACTTTTTTGCATATCTATTTTAAAATTCACAGGGCCTCCTGGTTGTCCAGGGCCCCTAAGTGACCGCATATAGCAGAAAATTACCTCAGTCCATGCAGTAAAAGGTTCTTTTAGATTTCTGGTACTATATGTGAATCAGAATTTGACAGCAGTAAAGATGGCCTCTTGTAGATCTCTTTACAGTTTACAGCAATGTTCTGATGATCTGCTTGCAGCTATTGGCTGGAAATTCAACAGAAATTAATGAAAGCATCATGATTCAGCGTGGCAGGGACAGAGACAAAGCATGGCCTGATCGTGTCTATTTAAAGCAGCTGCTTGGGTTTGGTCAGGACCAAATGTGTCTCAAGTGACATCATACACTTGGTGTCGATTAATTAGAAACATTACGTCGCTCTCTGAGTAAACACAAGTGGCCAAGAAAGACAGTTATTGTTCCTCAGAATTTTACCCGAGGAGCACGTTTGGTTCCAATTAGGTCAGGGAGAGGAGAGAAGGGAACTGGAGTCAATGTATTATCACTCTGATCCTCTCTCTCTCTCTCTCTCTCTCTCTCTGTAGCTCTATGTCCCTCTCTCACGTCCCTGCCAAGCAGCATTTTTGACTCCGAGCATGAAATTGAATTTGAATGGTGACCCACAAGATCACACAATGAAAGAGACTTTGTGGGAGGTTTAGATCTCTCTCAATCTCACACACTCTCACTCTCTTTCTGGCACACACATTCACACACGCTACACACATACTCACTCTCTCTCTCTCTCTCTCTCTCTCTCTCTCTCTCTCTCTCTTTCAAACATACACTTCTCCCATTTTCTCTCCTGTTTTTCTCTTTCTCACACACTCTTCTCTCCTCTTCTCACTCGCTCACACACACACACACACACACACACACACACACACACACACACACACACACACACCACAGATTTTTTTGATGACTCTCTCACTCACTCATGGAAAAAAAAAAATACTATTACAACCAAAAGCCTTATTCATGTATGTTTGAAGTTTATTCAAGTGTATTACAAGTATAAAATTGCATTATATTAATGGCATTTAGCAGACAATCTTATCCAGAGTGACATACAACATACCCAGAGCAGCCTAGGGAGCAGTTGGGGGGGTTAGGTGCCTTACTCAAGTGCACTTCAGCCATTCCTGCTGGTCCAGGGAATCAAACCAACAAACTTTTGGTCTCAAAGCTGCTTCTCTAACCATTAGGCCATGGCTTATAATAAAGTATACATAAAGAGAAGCGGGCGGCACGGTGGTGTAGTGGTTAGCGCTGTCGCCTCACAGCAAGAAGGTCCTGGGTTCGAGCCCCGGGGCCGGCAAGGGCCTTTCTGTGTGGAGTTTGCATGTTCTCCCTGTGTCCGCGTGGGTTTCCTCCAGGTGCTCCGGTTTCCCCCAAAGACATGCAGGTTAGGTTAACTGGTGACTCTAAATTGACCGTAGGTGTGAATGTGAGTGTGAATGGTTGTCTGTGTCTATGTGTCAGCCCTGTGATGACCTGGCGACTTGTCCAGGGTGTACCCCGCCTTTCGCCCGTAGTCAGCTGGGATAGGCTCCAGCTTGCCTGCGACCCTGTAGAAGGATAAAGTGGCTAGAGATAATGAGATGAGATGAGATAAAGAGAAGCACACTAGGCATCAAATATACTTTCAGTTACTTTCACTATTCTGCCATGTCTAGGTATAATCGAAGAAAATTACTCTCTGTGTGAAGTAAACAATTCATTTCTTATTATTGTCATATGTACTACTAATAATATAGGCATGAAACTTGTTTCTACACCGAGAAACACAAGTTAACCTAAACTGGATAGTTTGGAAGATTGGACAAACATCTCCTGGTCTTCTTGCAATCTTCACCTGAACAGTTTGGGTGAGCCTGTACCCACAGATTCCTGTTCCTAGCTAACAAGAGTGGAACTTCGGCTTCTTTTGTGTATTCAGAGATGCTTTTCTGCTCACCATGTTTGTAAAGAGTGGTTATTTGAGTTACCGTAACCTTCCTGTTAGCTTGGACCAGTCCAACCATTCTCTCTGACCTTTAGGCGTTATGCTGCGGCTACATTATTGACTGATTGGATAATTGCATGAATGAGCAGGTGGGAAGGTGTTCCTAATAAAGTGGTAAGTGTATATCACATCTATGTTCAATCACATATTACGCTCTTACAACCCCAATTGCAAAAAAGTTGGGATGCTGTGCAAACTGTAAATAAAAACAGAATGCAATAATTTGCAATTCATAGAAGCCCTATATTTTATTGAAAATAGTACAAAGACAACATATCAAATGTTCATCTCATCTCATTATCTCTAGCCGCTTTATCCTGTTCTACAGGGTCGCAGGCAAGCTGGAGCCTATCCCAGCTGACTACGGGCAAAAGGCGGGGTACACCCTGGACAAGTCGCCAGGTCATCACAGGGCTGACACATAGACACAGACAACCATTCACACTCACATTCACACCTACAGTCAATTTAGAGTCACCAGTTAACCTAACCTGCATGTCTTTGGACTGTGGGGGAAACCGGAGCACACCCACGCCGACAACATGCAAACTCCGCACAGAAAGGCCCTCACTGGCCACGGGCCTCAAACCTGGACCTTCTTGCTGTGAGGAGACAGCGCTAACCACTACACCACCGTGCCGCCCGAGAAGCGGTATTGTTTTTTGAAAAATATATGCTCATTTTGAATTTGATGTCAGCAACACATTTCAGAAAAGTTGGGATAGGGGCATGTTTACCACTGTGTTGCATGACCTCTACTTTTAACAACACTCTGTAAATGTTTGGAAACTGATGAGACCAATTGCTGTAGATTTGAAAGAGAAATGTTGTCCCATTCTTGCCTGATATACAATTTCAGTTGTTCAACAGTTCGGGGTCTCCTTTGTCATATTTTGCACTTGTAAGATCTTTTTACCTGCATTCCCACCACAGAAGCAGTCGAATCGGTTAGGAAACGACTTTTTCAAGACAGCACCTTACTGGACAGGACAAACCTCACCATGGACCACATTTGCACCCTGCTTGACCACCACCTATTTCCAGTTCAATGAAAGTTTCTACAGACAGACGCATGGATGCACCATGGGCTCACCGGTGTCCCCTATAGTGACCAATCTATGCATGGAGAAAGTGGAAAACAAAGCTTTGACCACTTTTTCAGGAGTCGCTCCCAGCCATTGGTTCAGGTTTGTGGATGACACCTGGGTAAAAATCAAAACCTATGAGGTGGAAGCCTTCACAAAGCACATCAATGCAGTGGATATCAACATCAAGTTCACTTGGGAGGATGTCAGTGGAAACAACCTAGCCTTTTTGGATTGCAGTGTGCACATCAAACAAGACAGAAGCCTTAGCATCGAGGTCTACTTGAAACCCACACACACACAGACTACTATGTACTGTTTGACTCTCACCACCCACTGGAATACAAATTGGGGGTCATTAGGACCTTACATCACAGGGCTCAAAACATTCCTACAATGGTAGAGGGAAAAGAGAAGGCGCAAAAACACATCAAGGAAGCACTTCAGAGGTGCGAGTATCCCGACTGCTCTTGCATCAAGACCAGAAAAAGAAACATAACAGACAGGGAAGAAAACAGCAGCAAACACAAGAACATTGTCATTCCCTACATTTCTGGACTATCTGAGAAACTCAGTAGGATCTTCTACAAACACAAGATCCCTGTACACTTCAGACCCAGTAACACTCTGAAGCAGAAATTGGTCCACCCTACCGACAGAATACCCGGCGACAAACAGGACAACATACTGTATGCAATTCAGTGCAGTGAGGAATGCACAGACCTGTACATTGGGGAAACAAAACAACCGCTTCACAAATGCATGGGTCAACACAGGAGAGTCGGTTCCTCAGGCCAGGACTCTGCAGTCTATCTTCATCTCAATAACAAAGGACACTCATTTCAGGACTGCAATGTACGCATTCTAGCTAGAGAAGACCGGTGGTTTAAAAGAGGAGTAAAAGAAGCCATCTTCGTCAACCTGGAATGACCATCACTGAACAGAGGAGGTGGTCTGAGACACCACTTATCAGCCACCTACAATGCAGTCCTTGGCATACTTCCCAGAAAACTGAATATACATCCACATCAAGACTCAACTGATTTCAATGACTCACATGATGGCAGAGAGAGCCAACGACCCACAGATCACCCGAATGACCCTCTAGGCTGCTAACGCTATTCATACCCAGCCTCCAGTGACCCTAACACCTACAGGATGACTGAGAGTGTCAATGAGCCATGTGATCTCAATGATTCTCTTTAGCGTTGCCTTTTGGTCCACTAGAGGATAAATACCTGGAACTCCCCACTAGTCAGACAGAACTGAAGAGCATTTTCGGATGAGAGGTGAAACGTTTTCAAGAATTTCAAGCCAGTCCAGTTGCCTTCTTTAGCACCTATGGTTTCTTGAGGAAAGTATTTGAAGCTAAACAAAGTATTAGACAATTAATGCTCTGAGGAACTCTTCTCTCCCTTACTGTATTAACTAGCCTGTGCCCATGTTTACATTAGACCGTATCAGCGGATCATCAGATTAACGTTTTTAAAACGATTAGTGTGCACACAGCAACACCAATACACGATTTGCGTGCACACAGCAACACCAATACACGGATACGCTCGGCTCCGCAGGCATCCTGCGCTCCAAATCACTCCGCCCTGAACAGCGAGTGCCCTCTGGAGGGTGCGCACTCTGGCCTTGTGCAGCTCACAGAGCACGCGAGTGAAGTGCACAAGCTGTGATTCGGGACTGAGCCGCTGTGTGTGTGATCCCAGCGCATATCACTTACCACTTGCAAGTGGAAGGATGGCAAGCCTAAAGACAATCATAACTACACAAGGGGCAGTATTTGCATCAGTATTTGCATCAGTATTTGCAGTATTTTCATACTTTTATACTCTTTAATGAAAGGTGATACAAGGAGGAAGTCCGCGCCGTTTTTCAGCAGTCGCGTCACATGACCAACGCCAGCGAATCAGGAAGGTGGATGTCACAGTGACGTTGTCCAATGACGACGCCAGCTAGAGCTCAGCACAGCGTATCCATGTATTCTCAATGTTTACACAGCACCGGAGCTGACACGATCTGGATTGAATACGTGGACCCTGGCGGATTCCCGTTTCCCGGCGTTTCCAGGCGGTTTAATGTAAACGGACAGTGCATCCGTGAAGAAAATGAGACAGATACGGTCTAATGTAAACTTGGCCTGTATTAGCAAGCTCACTGTGTGTATTAGACTTTCCAAAAAACTCCAATAATGAACTTACTATCTGAACTGTTGGACATAGTTTAGTCCTGTCCTGTTGTGTTACATGCTTCTTTTAAACCAGCTTCTAAAACTGTTACGACTGCCATAATGCTGCTGCACATTGGGTTTTATGTTCACATTTATTCTGGCTGTGGTTTCATGAGTGTCGTTGACTCGGTTTCACAGCTTTGTTATGGCCTTTAAAGCTTACCGTGGTCGCAGCAAGGCGTGTGGATGGGCAGAAATTGCTGCACTGATACAGAGCTCATTATATATGACATGTAAAACACACTCTTGTAATATACACCATGCTTGTGACAGCAGTAATAAGCAGTTTTGCTTTGTGACAACATGACAACGTTTGCTTCGACTAAGTCACGTGGTAAACTCTAAAATGTGGTTTCAGTAAAACCACCAGAGTGTTTTTAACGATATGTTCTTCTGCTAGATGTAGAGCCTTGGCATGGCAAGTTGACTTTAAGCTGTCAGATGTATTTGAGAATCAGTGGCTGAATGTTGTCCATAAGTTTCATGAGATGAATTTATTGCAAAATCAGCATCTGGGGTTGGTGGGGGGAGAGAGAGAGAGAGAGAGAGAGTCTGTTTGACTGTTCAGAGAAGTGAATCTTTTCAGGAAATAGCGTGAGTAAGGCAAGTTCACTTTTTTGTAAGGGAAAACAGGGTATCTTAGTGTTTTGAATATATATTCGATGAAACAGTAGTGTGAGACTGAGAGCCAGGTCTACAAGTCACAAGTCTATGAATCCAAACCACATCCTCCCATTTGAAGTCAAGTATTGAACAACTTCCAGTTCACTTAGTATATAAGGACATTGTGAAGTCTTTCCATTATAGTCTGAGGAAGTTCCAAATCTTATCTTTGGTTATTGCTTGTCATGTATCTTGCCCATTGCCTTGGCCCTTAAACTTAATTCAATAATGACCCTAAACTCTAAAAATGACATTATAATTCCTTCAGTGCAAAATTGCTGATAATCGATAGTTATTGGCTAGAATAGATAGAATAGAGAGTTCAAAATAAATGTGTAACCACAGGAATGGGTAGTTCAAAATAAAGCAGAATTACTGACTGGTCTGTGGTGTTGGTTTTGTGAACAATATAAGTATTTCCAACCATTTTCAGTTGCTTGACCCAATAAGCTTCATGTAATTTAAATTATTTGAGACCATTTGGAAGTTTGGCAAATCATGACATTTTCAAACTTGTCCTACTTCAAAACTAGCGGCAAAGAAATAGGACAGCATTGCAATAAATAAACTATTGTAATGAATGCAACATAATTTTGGCTGTTATTGAATTTTCACTACTTTCAAATATTATTTGGAATCAGTCCATTCTGAAAATAAAGCCTTTCTTATTATTCTTTACCAGCCAGCATTTTCAATCCCAGTCCTTCATTTACGAAGTGATCGAAGTAAAATGTAAACGCTCAAGCTCCCACCATGTCATTAGGGCAGAGAGAGGGACGCCATGAAAGCCCTGCTGAAATCTACTTGAGAGCAAAAGAGAAAGAAAGGCAGAGTATTGATCTGTCTGTCCACGGATATGATACTTAAGCCCAGTACTCAGAGACAGAGAGGCCTCAGATCCATATCTCAAAGACTTTAATCCGAGCTGCTCTCTAGTTAGATTGGCCTTCACCTTAACCTCTTGACAAGTGCTTCAGCAGATCAAGCATGAAAATTTCACCCTTCTTACATTAGCTTTTCTCTCTGATTTTCATTAACAACTGTGAACTGGCTTTAAGGATATGCTGCATCGATACAGATGATACTACAACTCCATTTTGAAGTCTTACAGCTTTAGTTGGGTAAATATGGATGGATGTATTTAAAAATAAATTTACATAGCTTAACATTGCTTGTTGCAGACTGGTGTTGTAGTCAAGACCACAGAAACCGAGACCAAGACCAACGTGTATCAAGACCAAGACAAGACCAAGACTTTGAGGGGTCACGATCAAGACCAAGGCAGGGTGAGACCGAGTCAAGCCCAAGACCAGACCAGTGTGTGTGAAGGGGGACAGGGAGGAGTGACAGCCATTCACAGGAAGAAAAAATTCAAATTAGCAACAAGTCACATTATTGGTTGCATTTGAAGCAAGACATTTTACATCCAATCACAGTAATGATATTAACAAATAAAATAGACAGAAAATGCAGATGCAGTTTAGTGAAATCCCCACAGCTGTGGTCTTGACTGATCTTGAAATTAAATCCTGAGTCCTCTATGTCTGAGACTGAGACAAGACCGAATAAAAATGCGGTCAATTTTAAGATGAGACCAAGACCTTCAAAAAGTGGTCTTGCGATTGGTCGTGAGACCAAGACCAGTATCAAGTACTACAACACTATTGTAGCCTATTGTATTGTAGGGAAATTGTGTGAATTAGATTTTTCAGATTTTCAAGAATAGGTCTTTTATATGAAAAGCAAAAAATCAGGTGTACTTGGTATTTACTGATAAAAAAAAGTTAATTGCATCAAAAAACCCGTGTATTTTGTGGCCAGTGTTAGACTTGGACTTGTAGCCATCAGGAGCCAGCCAGGTCACTTACCCATAAAAACAGCAATGTGGATCATATGGGTTCGTCTATTTCAGTGATGATCCATTATTATTACAGCTGGGATTTCAGCTCAGCCAAAACTTAAGCCCAGCGCACACCTTCCCGATTTCATCGGGGCTTCGTGTGTCGGGCGATAGGTTACGAGTATACGGGCCCGATTTGATCGGTTCAAAATTCCCCGCACACATTTGGGTGACATCGTAAATGTTCAGCCCGAATAGATGGTCACGTGTTCAAGATATCATGTGATAGTACAAAATGGCTGCTGATGATTTTGCTCATTTAGCTATTTGTATTATTTTAATTTTATGATGATTGCATCGTAATCGAGTATCTTCAAATAGAATAGAACTCAAGGTATGGTCTAGAGATTGGCTACGTAGGCGGGAAGCACTGGGTGTAGTGGCCAATCTCCAAAAAGAATTGAAACACAAAGACACCAAGGATTTCCGAAGATTTTTGCGGATGATGCCAGAGATATACGACAAGCTCCTAGAAATGATTGAGCCATGCATAAAAAAAGGAGGATTGGCAAGAAAACATTCAACTTCTCTTCCCCCCAAGAGGCCCAACAGTTCTACGACAGTCAGATTGCAACATACCAACCACCATTGGAGGGGCAAGGAGACCATCAGGTGGAGGAGGATTAAACTGAACTTTCTCATTTATTAATAACAACGATGGTGTAGTGGACTGTTAAAGCTGTGTCAGGTTGGTGAAAGAGTAATTGGAATTGTGATATGTAACTTAACTAAGAGAAACTTGTTAATTTCAGCAGGTGGGGAGATGCCTGCATGCGTGAAATTATTTTGCATATGGGGAGCCATTTAGGCAAAAACTGTGAATATGGACTACTGGGAGTTTAAGAGTAGGGGGACTGCGGTTCGTCTGTGTTCTGTGGATGAACCTAGTGTTTGTTTTTTCTTGTTCTTAAATAGGGGTAATGGGGAAATGCCAAGAATATTTATTTTAAACATTATTACTATTACTTTATTATTATTATTACCGTTTTTCTTCATTTTATTACATTTTATCTCAGGAACTGTAGCCAGTATCTCAACATATATGTTTATGTGGCAAACTTTGCTGTTTACATCGCAATATCTCACACATAATATAGCCTACCGTATATAGCCACTAAAACATAATGGAAAGTAGGAAAATGTCAGGAGGGTCTGTAAGATTCATTAGTTGGAATGTTAGAGGTATGAATGGGCCAGTAAAAAGAGCTAGAGTATTTACGCACCTGAAAAGACTGAACGCTGATGTAGCATTTTTGCAGGAAACTCACCTTCGTTCGCAAGATCACCATTTGTTAAGAAAAGCATGGGTAGGACAGGTTTATCATTCAGATTTCAACAGCAGGGCAAGAGGAGCAGCCATAGTGATACATAAGAGAGTTTTATTCGCTGCCTCAGAGATAATTTCCGACTCCCAAGGGCACTATGTTATGGTAGCAGGTCACCTTTTTCATACACCTGTAGTATTAGTAAATGTGTATGCCCCAAATTGGGGTAATCCAGATTTTTTCAAAAAGATTTTGACTTCACTTCCTAACTTAAACACACATGCTTTAATATTTGGATGGGATATGAACTGCGTAATAGATACTACTTTGGACCGCTCTAACCCCAAAATCACACCTGTATCAAAGATGTCTAGAGAATTATCCAATATTATGAATCACATTGGATGCACTGACCCGTGGAGATTCTTTAATCCTAGTAAAATAGAATTCTCTTGTTTTTCACATGTCCACCAAACTTACTCCAGAATAGATTATTTTTTCATTGATAAAAACCTTCTTTCAGCAGTAAACACTGTACAATACTCTGCCATAGTTGAGTCTGATCACGCACCTCTCATTCTTGAAGTGAACTTTGCTCTCAATTATTCTACAAAACCGACTTGGAAACTAAATGCAACATTACTTTCAGATGATAACTTTTGTAAATACATATCCAAAACAATAGATGACTTTCTTTTAACTAATCAGTCAGATTCAGTATCCCCATCAATACTCTGGGAGACATTGAAGGTTGTTCTCAGAGGACACATAATATAATTTATGGCCTCAAGAAGTAAACAGCGAAAACAAACACAAGACACATTAATAAACAGTATTTTGAAGACTGACCAACAATATTCTGTAACACCAACTCCTGAATTATACAAAGAGAAATTGAACCTGAAAACGCAATATGAATTGCTGTCTACTGTAAAGACAGAACAAAACTTATTGCGATCATGTGCATTTTTCTATGGAAATGGGGAGAAGGCAGGTTGCCTTCTGGCCTGCCAGTTAAAGAGTAGATCTGCATCCAAGCATATTTCAACTATCAGAAAAAATCAACAGGAAGTGACTATAAACCCTCAAGAAATTAACAACACATTTAGAGATTACTATTTAAACCTATATTCTTCAGAATATCCCCAAGACACTTCTCATATGGCAGAATTTTTAGCAAACATTGATATTCCATCAGTGCCTCAAGATGATAGGGAAAATTTGGAAAAACCACTGGAAGCGAAGGAAATACAGAGCGCAATAACAGATATGCAGAGTGGAAAAACACCGGGCCTGATGGCTTCCCAGTGGAGTTTTCCAAAAAATTTGCCTCTGAACTTATCCCTTTATTGTTAAACATGTTTAACCACTCTTTTGAACAATCGTGCTTACCACAGAGCCTCACTGAAGCCCTTATAACGGTCTTGTTGAAACCAGGTAAAGATGCTACTGACTGCGACTCTTATCGACCAATATCTCTGCTCAACACAGATGTCAAGATACTTTCAAAAGTCTTAGCTGCCAGGATTAATAGTATAATTTGTGATATAATATCAGAGGACCAAACAGGCTTTGTTAGAGGCCGCCACTCTTTTGTGAACATACGTAAACTCTTAAATATAGTACATTCTCCTGCGTCTAGGGATACGCCAGAAGTGGTTGTGTCCCTGGATGCTCAGAAGGCATTTGATAGGGTGGAATGGGGGTATTTGTTTTCAGTTTTGCATAAATTTGGCTTCGGTCCAAAATTCATTTCATGGGTCCAACTACTATACTCATCTCCAAAAGCTGCTGTAATCACAAATGCACTGCGATCAGAATATTTCCCTTTAACTAGAGGAACACGTCAAGGCTGTCCTCTCAGCCCATTGTTGTTTATCATCGCAATAGAACCATTGGCAATAAAACTCAGATCTACACCTTCAATAAATGGGATATATAGAATGGGGATGGAATTAAAAAATTTTTTGTATGCTGATGATCTTTTAATTTAAGTATCTAGGCATAAATGTGACCCCTTCTTTTTCTGACTTATTTGAGGCAAACTTCTCTCCTATTTTTGAGAAATTGAAGCTTGACCTCCAACACTGGAATACTTTGTGTTTAAGCTTGGCAGGGAGAGTTAATTGTATTAAGATGAACATACTGCCTAGATGCTTGTATCTATTTCAAAACCTGCCTATTTTTCTCCCCAAGTCATTTTTTCATTCAATAAATGAGCGACTGTCACATTTTCTATGGAGAAGTAAGATCTCTAGACTACGTAGGGCATTTCTGGAAAGGCCAAGAGATGAGGGTGGTCTGGCTCTTCCTAACCTTATGAGCTACTATTGGGCAGCAAACCTACAAAAAATCATTTACTGGTTCCAGGCCCCTGAAACAGGTTGGTGAACTGCAGAAGGGAAAAGCTGCAAACAGTCATCACTTGCTACTCTAATCACCTCAAAACTACCTCTCTCTCCCACCCGTTTCTCCTGTAGTCCAGTAGTGGTTTCTACATTGAGGATATGGATACAATTTAGGCAGACATTTAAGTTAACTGAAATGTCCATACACAGCCCAATCTGTAACAATCATCTGTTCCCCCCTGCAAAAATAGATGACTCTTTCAGACAGTGGAGGCACAATGGTCTAATTACATGCAAAGATTTATTCATGGATAAAGTCTTTCCTAATTTAATTGACTTTTCAAATAAGTTTTCTATCTCTAAATTTAATTTCTTCCGATACCTTCAGATTCGTCATTTTGTTCAAACTTTGGTTCCATCATTCCCTCAAATGCCTGAAAGGTCAGTGATACGTAGATGACATACTTCAAAGGCCTGTAACCTGGCAGGGTCACATTTCCACCATTTATAAACTCATCATGTCATCTAAAAAACTAACAACAAACAACATTAAAACCAAATGGGAAGAAGAACTTGGTACTGACATATCAAATATCGTCTGGGATAGAGCGCAGAGCTGGGTTAATGGAACCTCTGCTTGTGCACGCCTTAATTTAATTCAGTTTAAAGTGTTTCATCGGATGCATTTTAGTAAGGCAAAACTAGCCCAAATATACACTACTTTGGATGATACCTGTGATCGTTGCAGGACAGCCAGGGGAGATCTAACCCACATGTTCTGGGCATGCCCCAAATTGACAGGGCATCAATATTTGAAATACTAAATGAAGCCTTTAGCTTACACTTACAGCCCAACCCTGCAACTGCTATATTTGGGGTAGAGGGAGCAAATGTGATAATACCTAGTACCAAAGAGAGTGTTGTAGCCTTTGCAACCCTTATAGCACGCAGGAGGATATTATTAGAATGGAAATCAGTTGCTCCTCCAAAGGTTTCTGTGTGGCTTTCAGACCTTATGATGTTTTTAAAGCTGGAAAAGATAAAGTACTTCCTAAAGGGACACTCAAGCAAAAAATTTTATAAAACCTGGGACCCTCTGTTGACCTATTTTGATAGGCTAACAACACTCCCTTCTGAATAATATATAGAACAAATGGAACAGCAAGGTCATGTGGCTGGAAATCCTGATCATTTGATTTACCTATTTA
Organism: Neoarius graeffei; assembly: GCF_027579695.1. Classification (NCBI taxonomy): domain Eukaryota; kingdom Metazoa; phylum Chordata; class Actinopteri; order Siluriformes; family Ariidae; genus Neoarius; species Neoarius graeffei. The sequence goes on from NC_083579.1 coordinate 30,264,531, forward strand.
TTTTATTTATTATTATTATTATTATTATTATTATTATTATTATTACTTTATGTTGTACTATTGTTTTTTATTATTTATTTTATTTAATAATTTTATTTTATTTTATTAATATCTTAATGACTGGGCGGCACGGTGGTGTAGTGGTTAGCACTGTCGCCTCACAGCAAGAAGGTCCTGGGTTCGAGCCCCGGGGCCGGCGAGGGCCTTTCTGTGTGGAGTTTGCATGTTCTCCCCGTGTCCGCGTGGGTTTCCTCCGGGTGCTCCGGTTTCCCCCACAGTCCAAAGACATGCAGGTTAGGTTAACTGGTGACTCTAAATTGACCGTAGGTGTGAATGTGAGTGTGAATGGTTGTCTGTGTCTATGTGCCAGCCCTGTGATGACCTGGCGACTTGTCCAGGGTGTACCCCGCCTCTCGCCCGTAGTCAGCTGGGATAGGCTCCAGCTTGCCTGCGACCCTGTAGAAGGATAAAGCAGCTAGAGATAATGAGATGAGATGAGATCTTAATGACTATAATTTCATTGTCATTATTTTTGTTATCTTTATGATTGAAAATACTGGCATGATTGGTTCTGTGGGTGGGATGGGAATAATTGAGGGAACTTAGAGTTGTAATATTCTTTATTCACTGTCAAAACTCTTTTCAAAACAATAAAAATACTTGAAAAAAAAGGAGGATACTTTTATGAGGAGGTCAATTTCGCCAAATGAGCGCTTATCAATCACACTTCAATTTTTAGCAACAAGTCACACAAACATACATACATCTTCATTGCCATATCCACTACTGTAAATCAGTATTTCACTTTTTCAGACATAAATATGTTTTAGTATATCATTTTTATTGTTAAATGTTTGATTTTTTCCCCTTATTATTAAAACCCCTCTGCCCCTTCCACTCTTGAGAATACACACACACACACACACACACACACACATTTTATATATATATATATATATATATATATATATATATATATATATATATATATATATATATACAGTGCCTTGAAAAAGTATTCATACCCCTTGACCTTTTTCACATTTTTCCACCTTACAACCACGATCTTAAAAGTTTTTTTATTGAGATTTTATGTGATAGACCAACACAGAGTAGCACATAATTGTGAAGTGAAACGAAAATGATAAATGGTCTTCAAAATTTTAAACAAATAAAAATCTGAAAAATGTGGTGTGCAGTAGTATTCAGCCCCCTGTCCTCTGATACCTCTAAATACAATCCAGTACAATCAATTGCCTTCAGAAGTCATCTAATTAGTTAATAGAGTCCTACTGTGTGTAATTTACTCTCAGCATAAATACACTTGTTCTGTGAAGGCCTCAGTGGTTTGTTAGAGAACACTGAAGAACAAACAGCATCATGAAGACCAAAGAACTCACCAGACAGGTCAGGGATAAAGTTCTGGAGAAGTTTAAAGCAGGGTTAGGTTATAAAAAAATATCCCAAGCTCTGAACATCTCAAGAAGCACTGTTCAATCCATCATTCAAAAATGGAAAAAGTATGGCACAACTGCAAACCTACCAAGACATGGCCGTCCACCTAAACTGACAGAGCAAGCAAGGAGAGCACTGGTTAGAGAAGCAGCCAAGAGGCCCATGATCACTCTGGAGGAGCTGCAGAAATCCACAGCTCTGGTGGGAGAATCTGTGCACAGGACAACTATAAGTCGTACACTCCATAAATCTGGCCTTTTTGGAAGAGTGGCAAGAAGAAAGCCATTGTTGAAAGACAGGCATAAGAAGTCATGTAGGGGACACAGCAAACATGTGGAAGAAGGTGCTTTGGTCAGATGAGACCAAAGTTGAACTTTTTAGCCTAAATGCAAAGCACTATTTGTGGCAGAAAACTAACACTGCTCATCACCCTGCACACACCATCCCCACTGTGAAACATGGTGGTGGCAGCATCATGCTATGGGGATGCTTTTCTTCAGCAGGGACAGGGAAGCTAGTCAGAGTTGATGGGAAGATGGATGGAGCTAAATACAGGGCAATCCTGGAAGAAAACCTGTTGGAGGCTGCAAAAGACTTGAGACTGGGAAGGAGATTCACCTTCCAGCAAGACAATGACCCTAAACATACAGCCAGAGCTACAATAGAATGGTTTAGATCAAAGAATATTCATGTGTTAGAATGGCCCAGTCAAAGTCCAGACCTAAATCCCATTGAGCATCTGTGGCAAGACTTGAAAATTGCTGTTCACAGATGCTCTCCATCCAATCTGGCTGAGCTTGAGCTATTTTGCAAAGAAGAATGGGCAAAAATTTCAGTGTCTAGATGTGCAAAGCTGGTAGAGACATAGCACAAAAGACTTGCAGCTGTTATTGCAGCAAAAGGTGGCTCTACAACTATTGACACAGGGGGGCTGAATACTAATGCACATCACATTTTTCAGATTTTTATTTGTTTAAAATTTTGAAGACCATTTATCATTTTCATTTCACTTCACAATTATGTGCTACTCTGTGTTGGTCTATCACATAAAAATCTCAATAAAAAACCTTTTAAGTTCGTGGTTGTAAGGTGGAAAAATGTGAAAAAGTTCAAGGGGTATGAATACTTTTTCAAGGCACTGTATATACATGGGCCACACGGTGGTATAGTGGTTAGCGCTGTCGCCTCACAGCAAGAAGGTCCGGGTTCGAGCCCCATGGCCGGTGAGGGCCTTTCTGTGTGGAGTTTGCATGTTCTCCCCGTGTCTGCGTGGGTTTCCTCCGGGTGCTCCGGTTTTCCCCGCAGTCCAAAGACATGCAGGTTAGGTTAACTGGTGACTCTAAATTGACCGTAGGTGTGAATGGTTGTCTGTGTCTATGTGTCAGCCCTGTGATGACCTGGCGACTTGTCCAGGGTGTACCCCGCCTTTCACCCGTAGTCAGCTGGGATAGGCTCCAGCTTGCCTGCGACCCTGGAGAACAGGATAAAGCAGCTAGAGATAATGAGATGAGATAAGAATCAAAAAGGGATAATAATCCCAACTAGAAAAATCAATAATAAGAATTGATTTTATTTTGTTCAATCGTTCTTAAAATTCTTAATATTCAACTTGTTGGATTCTGGACAAGCGATTTCTGTACCACTGACAATGCTATAATACTTCACCAGGCATTTTCAAAGCTGACACGATTACAGCCATAGCCTCGTTCCTCTTCCTAAAGTGACACAAGTTGTGCTTCCCGGTCTTCAGTCCATGTGTGATTGTCACAAGTCACCATTTTGCCTTATTATTTACACCATGTGATCAATCCTGGCACTCCAGTTGGCTGTTTAAAATTATCCTAACTGATGAGATTGTAGTAACAACACACACACTACTGATTGTGTTGCATACGAGGAGATCGCGTCCGAAAATATCAAGACCAGTTTGATCTGAACCAAGCAACCGAGAACTGATGAAATCAGCTATGAGGTGCCCCCACACACATTTACGATTCACAAGCGATTTAATCGGCCCGACAAAATCATAAGCGAATCGGGAAGGTGTGCGGTGGGCTTTAGCCAGACACACCAAAACAGCAACAGGGCAAAGAATTTTGCAAGGGATTAGTGGCAGGCTGCCAGGTCGGTCCTTTGTGTGTAGTTCTCAATGTTGATTTTAAAAGTAACGAAGTAAATTACATGGGGAAATTAATACTTGTCTGAATGAAAAATATTGTGGCAAGCATGCAGTGGCGATCCTAGAGTGATTTACACCCCGGGCGAAACCCCCTGCTGGCGCCCCCCCACCCCCCCACCCGTCTTGCTTTTTTTTTTCGGGTTTTTTTTTGGGGGGGGACCTTTTTTTTGGGGGGGGGACCGTTTTTTTTTTTTTCACGCCCACGCTCGTGCCGCCCCCCCCCCGCGTTGGGCTCTGTATTAGCCAACAGAATGTTAACAGCTTTACATGGTCATTTAAACATTTCTCGTCGTGTGTTGTACGTCGCGGACACGGCCCATTATAAATTTGCTGTTACCAGAATGGCAATGATCAAGTCGTAATGTATTACTTAAGACTCTGTGTAATGTCATAGTAGTGTAGTACTATGGTAGTAAAGTCTTTTTGATGACTAGTACAACATTCCGCTGGCGGGATTGTGCATATTATGGGGCTACGACAAGTTAGGCACACACACACACTGATGACGTCACCTGCGCAACTTTGGTATTGGGCTTCCCCATCCAAAATGTTCCCCCCCCCGCCCGCCCGCCCGCCCGTCCGTCTTGTTTTTTTTTCGGGGGGTTTTTTGGGGGGACCTTTTTTTTTGGGGGACCGTTTTTTTTTTTCACGCCCGCGCTCGTGCCACCCCCCCCGCGATGCTGCCCCGGGCGGCTGCCTGGTTGGACTGCCCCCAGGACCACCCCTGCAAGCATGGAAGAAGAGTCTGGAGACAGAAATCATAGTTTCTTGGTCTGTGCTACTTGCTCTTGATAGCACTGCCTTGACTGCTTTATTAGCATTCACTAAGACTACTAATGAATGTTATACTGGCTGGAAGGTTATTTCACTGCTACACTAATGGCACCAATTTCGCGGTTAAGCTTGCATTGGCCTTTGAGAAGGTCGAGAGCAATACATTTTTGGTCCCTCCCACTATAAATCAAAATCTGATTGCTTAATTCATCTGTCACTTCCTACATAAACATACACTGCCATGGCCTTCTGTCCCAGCAATGAAGTCTTAACCAATGAGTGAGCCAGCTCTAAACTCTTCTCAGCCTAGAGACAACAAACAAACAAAAAAATCTTATTGGGTAACTCAATTTTAATGTTTTCAGGACAGTCCCCCTTTCATTTCTGAAGCAAATCTGATAGAAAATGAGGCCAAATTAGAATTACAGTGTCTTGCAAAATTATTCATCCCCCGTTGTATTTGTCCTGTTTTGTTGCATTACAAAATAGAATTAAACTTGATTTTTGGAGGGTTAACACCTTCCAAACATGCCTTACACATGATTTACACAATATGCCTGCCACTTTAGAGGTGAAAATTGTTGTTTTATTGTGACACAAACAATAATTAAGATTTAAAAAAAAATGGAGTGTGCATAGGTATTCACCCACTTTCGTATAAAACCCCGAAGTTAGAGCTGGTCCCACCAATTCACTTCATAAGTCACATAATTAGTTGATTAAGATACACCTGTGTGCAATCAAAGTGTCACATGACCTATCACATGATGTCTGTATAAATCAACCTGTTCTGGAAGGACCCTGACTCTGCAACACTACTAACCAAGCAACATGAAAACCAAGGAGCCTCCAAAGAGATCAGAGACAAAGTTCTGAAGAAGTATGGATCAGGGTTGGGATATACAGTGGTGCTTGAAAGTTTGTGAACCCTTTAGAATTTTCTATGTTTCTGCATAAATAGGACCTAAAACATCATCAGATTTTCACACAAGTCCTAAAAGTAGATAAAGAGAACCCAGTTAAACAAATGAGATAAAAATATTATACTTGGTCATTTATTGATTGAGGAAAATGATCCAATAATACATATCTATGAGTGGCAAAAGTATGTGAACCTTTGCTTTCAGTATCTGGTGTGACCCGCTTGTGCAGCAATAACTGCAACTAAACGTTTCCGGTAACTGTTGATCAGTCCTGCACACTGGCTTGGAGGAATTTTAGCCCATTCCTCCATACAGAACAGCTTCAACTCTGGGATGTTGGTGGTGAACGGCTCGCTTCAGGTCCTTCCACAACATTGCGATTAGATTAAGGTCAGGACTTTGACTTGGCCATTCCAGAACATTGACTTTATTCTTCTTTAACCATTCTTTGGTAGAACGACTTGTGTGCTTAGGGTTGTTGTATTGCTGCATGACCCACCTTCTCTTGAGATTTACAACCCCGATTCCAAAAAAGTTGGGACAAAGTACAAATTGTAAATAAAAACGGAATGCAATAATTTACAAATCTCAAAAACTGATATTGTATTCACAACAGAACATAGACAACATATCAAATGTTGAAAGTGAGACATTTTGAAATTTCATGCCAAATATTGGCTCATTTGAAATTTCATGACAGCAACACATCTCAAAAAAGTTGGGACAGGGGCAATAAGAGGCTGGAAAAGTTAAAGGTACAAAAAAGGAACAGCTGGAGGACCAAATTGCAACTCATTAGGTCAATTGGCAATAGGCCATTAACATGACTGGTTATAAAAAGAGCATCTTGGAGTGGCAGCGGCTCTCAGAAGTAAAGATGGGAAGAGGATCACCAATCCCCCTAATTCTGCGCCGACAAATAGTGGAGCAATATCAGAAAGGAGTTCGACAGTGTAAAATTGCAAAGAGTTTGAACATATCATCATCTACAGTGCATAATATCATCAAAAGATTCAGAGAATCTGGAAGAATCTCTGTGCGTAAGGGTCAAGGCCGGAAAACCATACTGGGTGCCCGTGATCTTCGGGCCCTTAGACGGCACTGCATCACATACAGGCATGCTTCTGTATTGGAAATCACAAAATGGGCTCAGGAATATTTCCAGAGAACATTATCTGTGAACACAATTCACCGTGCCATCCGCTGTTGCCAGTTAAAACTCTATAGTTCAAAGAAGAAGCCATATCTAAACACAATCCAGAAGCGCAGACGTCTTCTCTGGGCCAAGGCTCATTTAAAATGGACTGTGGCAAAGTGGAAAACTGTTCTGTGGTCAGACGAATCAAAATTTGAAGGTCTTTATGGAAATCAGGGACGCCGTGTCATTCGGACTAAAGAGGAGAAGGACGACCCAAGTTGTTATCAGCGCTCAGTTCAGAAGCCTGCATCTCTGATGGTATGGGGTTGCATTAGTGCGTGTGGCATGGGCAGCTTACACATCTGGAAAGACACCATCAATGCTGAAAGGTATATCCAGGTTCTAGAGCAACATATGCTCCCATCCAGACGACGTCTCTTTCAGGGAAGACCTTGCATTTTCCAACATGACAATGCCAAACCACATACTGCATCAATTACAGCATCATGGCTGCGTAGAGGGTCCGGGTACTGAACAGGCCAGCCTGCAGTCCAGATCTTTCACCCATAGAAAACATTTGGTGCATCATAAAATGGAAGATATGACAAAAAAGACCTAAGACAGTTGAGCAACTAGAATCCTACATTAGACAAGAATGGGTTAACATTCCTATCCCTAAACTTGAGCAACTTGTCTCCTCAGTCCCCAGACGTTTACAGACTGTTGCCAAGAGAAAAGGGGATGTCTCACAGTGGTAAACATGGCCTTGTCCCAACTTTTTTGTGATGTGTTGTTGTCATGAAATTTAAAATCACCTAATTTTTCTCTTTAAATGATACATTTTCTCAGTTTAAACATTTCATATGCCATCTATGTTCTATTCTGAATAAAATATGGAATTTGAAACTTCCACATCATTGCATTCTGCTTTTATTTACAATTTGTACTTTGTCCCAACTTTTTTGGAATCGGGGTTGTAGTTCATGGACAGATGTCCTGACATGTTCCTTTAGAATTTGCTGGTATAATTCAGAATTCATTGTTCCATCAATGATGGCAAGCTGTCCTGGCCCAGATGCAGCAAAACAGGCCCAAACCATGATACTATCACCACCATGTTTCACAGATGGGATAAGGTTCTTATGCTGGAATGCAGCATTTTCCTTTCTCCAAACATAATGCTTCTCATTTAAACCAAAAAGTTCTATTTTGGTCTCATCCATCCACAAAGAATTTTTCCAATAGCCTTCTGGCTTGGCCATGTGATCTTTAGCAAACTGCAGATGAGCAACAATGTTCTTTTTGGAGAGCAGTGGCTTTCTCCTTGCAACCCTGCCATGCAAACTATTGTTGTTCAGTGTTCTCCTGATGGTGGACTCATGAACATGAGTCTCAATTGGATTGGATTCTCTCTTACATTAGCCAATGTAAGAGAAGCCTTCAGTTGCTTAGAAGTTACCCTGGGGTCCTTTGTGACCTTGCCGACTATTACATGCCTTGCTCTTGGAGTGATCTTTGTTGGTCGACCACTCCTGGGGAGGGTGACAATGGTCTTGAATTTCCTCCATTTGTACACAATCTGTCTGACTGTGGATTGGTGGAGTCCAAACTCTTTAGAGATGGTTTTGTAACCTTTTCCAGCCTGATGAGCATCAACAACACTTTTTCTGAGTTCCTCAGAAATCTCCTTTGTTCGTGCCATGATACACTTCCACAAATGTGTGTTGTGAAGATCAGACCTTGATAGATCTCTGTTCTTTAAATAAAACAGGGTGCCGACTCACACCTGATTGTCATCTCATTGATTGAAAACACCTGACTCTAATTTCACCTTCAAATTAACTGCTAATCCTAGAGGTTTACATACTTTTGCCACTCACAGATATGTAATATTGAATAATTTTCCTCAATAAATAAATGACCAAGTATAATATTTTTCTCTGATTTCTTTAACTGGGTTCTCTTTATCTACTTTTAGGACTTGTGTGAAAATCTGATGACATTATAGGTCATATTTATGCAGAAATATAGAAAATTCTAAAGGGTTCACAAACTTTCAAGCGCCACTGTGTATATATATATATATATCCCAAACTTTGAATATCCTAGGGAGCACCATTAAATCCATTATTGCAAAATGGAAAGAATATGGCACCACTATAAACCTGACAAGAGAAGGCCGCCCACCAAAACTCACAAACCGGGCATGGAGGGCATTTATCAGCAATGCAACAAAGACACTGAATATAACACTGAAGGTGCTGCAAAGATCCACAGCAGAGATGGGAGTATCTGTGCATAGGACTACTTTCAGCCATACACTCCACAGTGCAGGGCTTTATGGAAGACTGGCCAGAAAAAAGCCATTGCTTCAGAAAACACATTTGGAGTTTGCCTAACAGCATGTGGCAGACTCCCCAAACACATGGAAGAAGATTCTCTGGTCAAATGAGACTAAAATTTATCTTTTTGGCCATCATGGGAAATGCCATGTGTGTCACAACCCCAATATCCTGAGAACACCATTCCTACAGGGAAGCATGGTGGTGGCAGCATCATTCTATGAGGATAATTTTCATCTGCAGGGACAGGAAAGCTGGTCAGGACTGAAAGAAAGATGGATGGCACTAAATACAAGGCAATTCTGGAGTAAAACCTGTTTGAGTCAGCCACAAGTTTGAGACTGGGACGAAGGTTCATGTTCCAGCTGGACAATGACCCTAAACATACTGCTAAAGCTACACTGGAGTGGTTTAAAGGGAAACATTGAAATGTCTTGGAATGGCCTAATCAAAGGCCAGACCTCAATCCAATTGAGAATCTGTGGCATAAATTTAAGATTGCTGTACACCAACACAACCCATCTAACTTGAAGGAGTCAGAACAGTTTTGCCTTGAGAAATTGGCAAAAATCCCAATGGCTAGATGTGCTAAGCTAATAGAGACATACACCAAGAGACTTGCAGCTATAATTGCACCAAAAGATATCTCTACAAAGTATTGACTTGGTGGGGGGGGGGAGAAATACTTATGCACACTCCAGATTTCTGTTTTTTCATCTTAATTATTATTTGTGTCACAATAAATCAACAATTTTCACCTTTAAAGTGGTAGGCATGTTGTGTAAATCCATTTTAATTCTAGCTTGTAATGCGACAAAATAGGACAAACATGAAGGGGAATGAATACTTTTGCAAGACACTGAAGAAGAGAATAATTATAATTAAATAATGAAAGAATGAAAGAAACTAAAGCTAATATTTGAAATGCTGATATGTTTGGGCCTTCTCTGAAGGCTGAGAAGGCCCTGATAGTTCCCCTCTGGTCTATTTATACTTGTTTGAACCCTTTTGTGGTTCACTGAATGGGAAATAGAGTGAAATAAATCTGATAGTTTACCTGAACAATATGTTAAAGGCCCACTCTTCATGCTTCTATCTCTGTGTGATTGTAATCTACAGTAATTGCTGGCCTTATCTCTGTTCTCTGTGTATCTGGTCAGCTGTGACAGCAGGATTATGGGTGTTTCTGGATCAAGGGATGGAGAAAGGCAGGGAGGGGGAAGTCAGTGTCTTTTCCCAGGCTGGCGCTCTGGGCCAAAGGCCTGAGATCTGACCCTGTCTGACCTCCTCCCCCTTTTCCAAAGCACATCAAATCAGCAGCTCCAGCTCTGATCTGAATCGGAGATGGGTTCGCTTAAAATCGCGGTGCATATGCTGTGCTGTGTAATGGCCTGGGGGCCTTCCCCAGCAAGATGAGAACAAATGAACAATTCATCATCCGCAGCTGTCCGCTGGGCCCAGGTGACTGTGCCATCGGCCGAAAAAACATGAGGGGGGGGAAGCTTTTAATCGGACAAACGCTAATTGGATGGCCCGGGAAGATTAGAAGAGCCCCCTGGAGCTAGAGTTTCTATCAATGTAGGCATCTTCACAGCTGTCTCTACTCCAGGATCAGACCATCCAAGAATCTCCAGAACCTACACCATCCCATCATGTGGTAGTCTAAGGAGTAAAGATAGTGGTTATGAAGTGAGTTATGCTACGATTTTACTACTATTTTTTTAATTAATTTTGATATGTACGGAAAGAAATTTCTATCACACACTTGACAAAATATTTCTTTGCATTTTTATGGTAAACATAGTTTATGGTATGAGGCATGCACATTAAATGAACGGGGTTCACACATTACCCGACTTGTAACTTGATGCTGATACCAACTCCACACGAAAACATATCTCCATCTGACCAGCTGATTTCAACAGAAAAAATAAAATTGAAGATCAAACATAGCTTAGTGTAGAACTTCAAGCGGGTGGGTGGAGCACAGAAGTACGGCAGGCCAGAACTGAGTTTCCAAAAACTCCTTATTTTTGCACTTTTCAGTGTTTTCACAATCTCCCAGCCACACATACACGCACACACACATACAGTAAGTCATCTGGTTGGGGAGAGAGCTCCCTTCCTCTGCTCTCTCTCTCTCCTTTTATAGGGCGTGGTCACTGGGGAAGACACACAAACACAGGTTAACTGACATCAGGTGCAGTGATTCTGCCACTTACCTTCCCTGACTCCGTCCTCCATTCACAGACCAACGCTTGACCACACCCCCGCTGCCACATACCCCCACCGCCCGACTCAGGCTGGGCAGCTGTCCGGCCTGCAGCCGACTCCCCCCCCCTTTGACGGGAGAGGAAGTCCGCCATGCCCATCTGCGCCCCCGGCCTGTGGACCACCTTGAAGTTAAAGGGCTGAAGTGCCAGATACCAACAGGTGATCTGCGTGTTGGCATCCTTCATGCGGTGGAGCCACTGGAGGGGCGCGTGGTCCGAACAGAGGGTGAAAGGGCATCCCAGCAGGTAGTAGCGGAGGGCGAGGACCACCCACTTGATGGCTAGGCACTCCTTCTTTATCGTGCTGTAGCATCCCTCACGCACCGACAGCTTTCTGCTGATGTACAGCACTGGGCGATCCTCCACCTCCTGGGACAGAACAGCCCCCAGCTCTCTGTCCGACACGTCCGTCTGCAACATAAAGGGGAGAGAAAAGTCAGGGGAGTGTAACAGTGGCCCCCCACACAGTGCAGCCACTGGGCTTTTTTCATCTCAGAGAAAGCCCGCTGGCATTGCTCCGTCCACTGGACTGGATCTGGTGCCCCCTTTTTAGTTAGATCAGTCAGCGGGCTGGTGACATCTGAATAATTAGGTATAAACCTACGATAGTAGCCAGCCAGCCCCAGGAACTGTCTCACCCCCTTTTTGGTCTTGGGCCTCAGGCAGGCCACAATCGCTGCTGTCTTATTAATTTGGGGACGCACCTGCCCATTGCCCAAGTGGAAGCCCAGATACCGTACTTCCACCCGCCCAATCGCACACTTCTTCGGGTTGGCTGTGAGACCCGCTTGCCTCAGCAACCCAAAGATGACCCTCAGGTGTTGCAGATGCCGCGGCCAGTCATTACTATAGATTATAATGTCGTCTAAGTATGCGGCCGCATAGGTGGCGTGGGGGCTGAGGACCCTGTCCATAAGCTGCTGGAACGTAGCGGGCGCCCCAAACAGCCCAAAAAGAAGTGTGACAAATTGGTGTAAGCCAAACGGTGTGGAAAAGGCCATTTTTTTCTCGGGATAATGGAGTCAAGGGGATCTGCCAATAACCCTTTGTCAAATCCAGTGTTGAATAAAAGCGAGCCGTGCCTAGTTGATCCAGCAACTCATCAATACAAGGCATTGGGTACGCATCGAATTTAGACACCATGTTGACTTTTCTATAGTCCACACAGAACCGGACCGACCCATCGGCCTTGGGAACCAAGACCACCGGACTGCTCCAGTCACTGTGGGACTCCTCGATGATGCCCATGTCAAGCATGGCCTCAAGTTCTTCCCGAACCACCTTTTTCTTGTGTTCAGGCAGCCTGTAAGGGCAGCTGTGCACTACCACCCCCGGGGGCGTCTCAATGTGGTGTTCTATGAGGCGGGTGCAGCCGGGCAGGGGCGAGAACATGTCCAAAAATTCGGTCTGCAACTCGGCAACCTCCGTGAGTTGGGTCGGGGAGAGGTGGTCTCCACAGGGGACCGGAGAGGTAAGCGATGTCAATGTTCCCTTTTGAACCTCTGGCCCCAGCTCCACCTTCTCCGGAACCAACGACACCAACGCCATAGGGACCTCCTCGTTCCAAAGTTTGAGCAGATTGAGGTGGTAAATCTGTAGTGCCCCACCCCTATCCGTTCACCTCACCTCATAGTCGACATCCCTGACTCGCTGTGTGACCTCAAAGGGTCCTTGCCACTTGGCAATCAATTTGGAGCTCGACGTAGGCAACAGCACGAGTACTTTATCTCCCAGTGCGAACTCCCTAAGGCGCATACCCCTGTCGTACAGGCGGATTTGCTGTTCTTGGGCCTGCCGCAAATTCTTCTGGGTTAAGTGTGTGAGTGTGTGGAGTTTTGCGCGTAGGTCGATAACGTATTGAATTTCATTTTTGCTCATTGAAGGTCCCTCCTCCCAATTTTCCCGCAGTACATCTAGGATGCCATGCGGCTTACGTCCATATAATAATTCGAATGGGGAGAACCCCGTGGAGGCTTGTGGGACCTCTCGCACTGCGAATAACAGGGGTTCGAGCCATTTATCCCAATTGCATGCGTCCTCACGTGCAAACTTTTTAATTTTGTTCTTGAGGGTGCAATTGAACCGTTCGACTAAACCGTCCATTTGTGGGTGATAAACGCTGGTGTGGATCGGCTTAATTCCCAGTAACCCATACAGTTCGTGCAGTGTGCGTGAGATAAATGTAGTGCCTTGATCAGTCAGAATCTCTTTGGGGATTCCAACTCGGGAGATGACATGGAAGAGTGCTTCCGCAATACTACGTGCTGAGATATTGTGAAGAGGCACTGCTTCCAGGTATCGCGTTGCATAGTCCACCAGAACTAAAATAAAGTGATACCCTCGTGTTGACTGATCTAATGGCCTGACGAGATCCATCCCAATTCTTTAGAACGGGGTCTCGATTAATGGCAGAGGGTGCAAAGGCGCTTTTGGGATGGCCGCTGGATTTACTAACTGGCATTCGCGGCATGCCGTACACCACGGACATCACCGTGAATCCCTGGCCAATAGAACCGGGCCATTATTCGGGCTAGTGTCTTATCCTGCCCCAAGTGTCCAGCCATGGGATTAAAGTGAGCTGCCTGGAATACCAATTCCCGGCAGCTCTTTGGGATTAAAAGTTGTGTGATCGGCTCCATAGTCTGAGTGTCCTGCATCACTCAGGATAGTCACAAGCTCCCTTCCTCTGCTCTCTCTCTCCTTTTATAGGGCGCGGTCACTGGGGAAGACACACAAACACAGGTTAACTGACATCAGGTGCAGTGATTCTGCCACTTACATTCCCTGACTCCACCCTCTGTTCACAGACCAACGCTTGACCACGCCCCCGCTGCCACACTTAGATTTTTCCCTTGTCCATGAGATACTCAAGAGAGTTTTTTTTAAATTAACACTGTACAGGCATTCATGGATCTACCAAAAGTTTGGCATAAAGGAGCTTCATTATAGCCACCAGTGCTTATCCACCATTGTTTTTTTTTTTTATTCTCTGTATTAAATTGAATAATGGACCAGATTTGGATCATTGACTTGCAATAACTATGCTGTTTTTGAAGGGTATTTTGGACAGTTAATGATTTCTAAAGAGAACCCTCCCTAGAGCTGTAGGTTTCTACCAAAACTAAGAACTATTTCAGGTTTTAGTTTCCAGGTTGTCAGCAACATAGCTAGTTCTGCAGAATAGGGCTGTATCAGAGGCAGCAGGTCATGTCTGCATTGAATACTGTCTTTTGAGATCCCTTTATTTGGCTGGCATGTATCCTTCACTAGTCTACCTATCCTCATAAACTGTGCATCAGCTGAGATGCAGCAGCCAGTCTGTAAAAACATGGGGTTGGGCAATCCTTTTAGAGTAGAAGACAGGGAGCAAGTGTTGAGGCAAGGCAGTGGTGGCTCAGTAGGAATGGCTTTGGGCTACTGATCAGCAAGTTGAGTTTAAATCTCTGTTCCACCAAGTACCAACCATTGGGTCCTTGAGCAAGGCCCTTTATCCCCAACTTCTCAGTTGTATCCTGTCTCAATTGAATGCCACTTTGGATGAAAGTATCAGACAAGTGAATAAATGTGTTTATTTTTTTTGCAGTGCGGTTTCCATCAAATCCTGTGCTCTGATTGGCTGGTGAGCAGTTACGGACCCCAGTTACGGACCGCTGGTGACTCGCTCGTTCACAACAACAACAAACATAGTAGAATTTTTTGTCAACATTTATCTTTTTTATAAGATTTATTTATAAGATTATCAAAAATGTTATAAATTTTTGCCAGCATTTCTCAGGAAAATAGCATTAATTTTACATCATGGATAGTGATAATGACAGTGTTCACAGCGAAAGTGAGTTTTACTACCCTGAGGAAGAAGAAATAAAATAAAACATTTCAGGAGAAAGCTAAAAACCTCTAACTTGCTAACGCCAAGCAAAAACATGGCTGAATCCTGAATGACTCCTATTTGTATAAATAGGGGACTATAGGCAGCAAAATGTAGTTTTTTTCCTGCCATGGAAGTGCACTTGTATACTGAGGAGGAAGTCATTTGCATTACAGCCATGAATCAGGATTCAAAATAGCATTAATTTTGCAGCATGGATAGTAATAATGACAGTGTTCACAGCGAAAGCGAGTTTTACTACCCTGAGGAAGACAAAATTAAAGAAAACATTTCGGGAGAAAGCTAAAAACCTCTAACTTGCTAACGCCTAGCAAAAACATGGCTGAATCCTGAATGACTCAATTTTGTTTAAATAGGGGACTACATAGGCGGCAAAATGTAGTTTTTTTCCTGCCATGGAAGTGCACTTGTATACCGAGGAGGAAGCAATTTGCATTACAGCCGTGAATGAGGATTCAAAATGGCGGCTCGCCTTGGCTTGGCTTGGTTCTCGTTTTCTGTTAGAATTTGGTAAAGAAAAAAATAAATATATTATTTACCAGCTTAAGGTTGGTCCATATGGTGAAATAATGTGACCTCGGCTTTGAATACTGACCTCGGCCCAGAGGGCCTCGGTCAGTACTTTCAAGACCTCGGTCACAGTATTTCACGATTTGGACCTCCCAGCTGGTAAATAACATATATTTATTTTTTTCACGGTGCAGTTTCCATCAAATCCTGCTCTCTGATTGGCTGGCGAGCGGGTCCGTATCCTACGGTACGGATCCCAGTTACGGACCCTGGTTACGGACCTCTGGCAACTCGCTCGTTCACAACAACAAACATAGCAGCATTTTTTGTCAACATTTATCTTTTTTTATAAGATTTATTTATAATATCAAAAATCTTATAAATTTTTGCCAGCATTTCTCAGGAAAATAGCATTAATTTCACAGCATGGATAGTGATAATGACAGTGTTCACAGCAAAAGTGAGTTTTACTACCCTGAGGAAGAAGAAATAAAAGAAAACATTTCAGGAGAAAGCTAAAAACCTCTAACTTGCTAACGGCAAGCAAAAACATGGCTGAATCCTCAATGACTCAATTTTGTATAAATAGGGGACTACATAGGCGGCAAAATGTAGGTTTTTTTTCCTGCCATGGAAGTGCACTTGTATACCGAGGAGGAAGCAATTTGCATTAGGGCAATTCCATGTAAATGTCAACCTCACCATGCAAAAATAAAGCAACATGTAATACATCAAAACCACTCCCAAAGATATCACCTAGGCCTGTATTTTACAGATGTGAATAAGTTGAACCAATTTGTAACCAACCTAATGTGTCACTATCAGTCTTTCTTTCTTATAATGTAAAACCCAAGCTAAAATCAACTTTGATCATGTACAATTCTATATTATTGCCACAAGCCACAGAAATGTATGCTAAAATCCACAAAACAGCAAAACAATAGCCATCCTAAATATTATTTAAGAACTTTGATAGTTTTAGCTGATATTTAGAGAGTTTTTCAAAGGGTTATGGTGGTTAAATTGCTGATTTTCTAAACATATGCCATGTCTATTTCAGACGTGTCACATCCATAACGGAATTTCGTCACATCCATAACGGAATTTCGTCACATCCATAACGCTGACTTTTCCTTCCGAAACTCTGCATGAAATACAAAATATTTTAAACAAAGATTTTTTAATATTCACCTTGGACCCCTCTATCAAATGGATATCTCCATTTCGACATTAGGTTTACAATTTCACAGAGTTTGATAAAAATGTACAGTCACCCAAGAAAAGTGATACTTTTTCTGTCACGTCCATAACGCATCTTTTATTGGCGTTTTCTGGCATGCCCTAGATGTACTATGGGAATTGTTCTTGTTCTATCACTTCTCCAGTATGGTACAGCCTTAAAATATGCAACACCTGTTTAAATACTGGGAGACAATAAAACATGCACTGGGTCATTTGTTGCCATTTTGAGTTCAAGTGTCACGTCCATAACGCTGGAATTGCTCATTACAGCTGTGAATGAGGATTCAAAATAGCATTAATTTTACAGCATGGATAGTGATAACGACAGTGTTCACAGTGAAAGTGAGTTTTACTACCCTGAGGAAGACAAAATTAAAGAAAATATTTCAGGAGAAAGCTAAAAACCTGTAACTGTTGCTAACGCCAAGCAAAAACATGGCTGAATCCTGAATGACTCCTATTTGTATAAATAGGGGACTACATAGGTGGCAAAATGTAGTTTTTTTTCCTGCCATGGAAGTGCACTTGTATACCGAGGAGGAAGCAATTTGCATTAGAGCTGTGAATGAGGATTCAAAATGGCGGCTCGCCTCGGCTTGGCTCAGTTTTCCTTTTCGGGTGATCTCGTTTTCTGTTAGAATTTGGTAAAGAAAAAAATTAATATATTATTTACCAGCTTAAGGTTGGTCCTTATGGTGAAATAACGTGACCTCGGCCTTGAATACTGACCTCGGTCCAGAGGGCCTCGGTCAGTACTTTCAAGACCGCGGTCATGGTATTTCATGATACGGTCCTCCCAGCTGGTAAATAACATTTTATATATACACTACCGTTCAAAAGTTTTGTCACTTTGTAATTTCCTTATTTTTGAAAGAAAAGCACTGTTCTTTTCAATGAAGATCACTTTAAACTAATCAGAAATACACTCTATACATTGCTAATGTGGTAAATGACTATTCTAGCTGCAAATGTCTGGTTTTTGGTGCAATATCTCCATAGGTGTATAGAGGCCCATTTCCAGCAACTATCACTCCAGTGTTCTAATGGTACAATGTGTTTGCTCATTGCCTCAGAAGGCTAATGGATGATTAGAAAACCCTTGTACAATCATGTTAGCACAGCTGAAAACAGTTGAGCTCTTTAGAGAAGCTATAAAACTGACCTTCCTTTGAGCAGATTGAGTTTCTGGAGCATCACATTTGTGGGGTCGATTAAATGCTCAAAATGGCCAGAAAAATGTCTTGACTATATTTTCTATTCATTTTACAACTTATGGTGGTAAATAAAAGTGTGACTTTTCATGGAAAACACAAAATTGTCTGGGTGACCCCAAACTTTTGAATGGTAGTGTATATATATATTAACAAGAAATATTTTATTCCTTGCAAGAAATAACAGTAATCACAGAATATTGGTACTTTATGAAGTTTAGCCGAACAGACTTTTGGGGTTAGCAGGTCATTAGTGTATGGTATCTTGGCAACATCAGGACGTATGCTGCCTTCAAAGCCTGTCTCAGACTGTTTCCTTAGAGGTACCTGTGAGGATATCAAAGTTCTACCTTTTAAGACACTAACTTATGAAACAACAAAGGCAGAAAAGGATTTGAGCAGATGCCTTAAGACCCTACATTTAGATTCCAGTGGTGTGGTGGACAGAATATTGGTACTTTATTTAGTTTAGCTGAAGAGACTTTTGGGGTTAGCATGTCATTAGTATGGTATCTTGGCAACATCATGATGTACGCTTCCTTTAAAGCCCGTCTCAGACTGTTTCCTTTTCGGCACCTTGGTGGATATCAAGGTTTTGCCTTTTAATTCACAAACATCTGAAACAACAAAGGCAGCAAAGCATTTCAGCAGCTACCTTAAGACCGCTATATCTTGATTCTGATGGTATGGTGGATCCATGGATTACAGTGTCTTGCAAAAGTATTCATCCTCCTTGGTGTTTGTCCTGTTTTATTGCATTACAAGATGGAAATAAAATGGATTTTTCTAGGGTTAGTACCATTTGATTTACAAAACATGCCTACCACTTTAAAGGTGCAAATTGTTGTTTATTGTAACACAAACAATAATTAAGATGAAAAAAAACAGAAATCTGGAGTGTGCATAGGTATCCCCCCCCCCCAAAAAAAAAAGTCAATACTTTGTAAAGCCACCTTTTGCTGCAATTACAGCTGCAACTATCTTGGGGTATGTCTCTATTAGCTTAGCACATCTAGCCACTGGGATTTTTGCCCATTCCTGAAGGCAAAACTGCTGCAACTCTTTCAAGTTAGATGGGTTGCGTTGATGTATCCCAGGAACACTGGGTTCAAGGTGTGGGAATACACTCTTGATGGGGTGCTATTCCATCCCAGGGTATGAAACTAATCAGGAGGCAAAAAATTATCTATCAAATATAGTAAATCTGATTCAGCCTGGTTATTAATTTTGTCTAAAATCTGGGTTAAACAAATTAAGCCAATAACCCCTTAAAATCCCAGGACTTGTTCAGACTTGCGTTCCCAACTTTCACAACTACTGAACAGTTTCACTGTCATTACTGAACAGAGGTGGGTTTCCCCAAAGCCTCTTAATGCTAAGAGCATCTTAACAAGGAGAGAGACTGTTCATTGTGCTGCTCACTCTACCATTTAACAATTATCTTCGTGCTGCGATGCTTTGGGGAAACTCAGGCAAGCATGATTTGAAATGAACTGACTAATCAGCTGAAATTCAATACTTTACCAGAGGTCACAAGATGGTTTATTTGTAGTATTTACAATTTTTGACACCTTGACAAGAAGCCAATTCACTGAAAGGGAAAGGTCTCAATATTTGAAAGATGCATTTAGTTATGGTAGTGGTTGCTTTTGCTTTGTGCTGACTCCATCTAGGTGAACTTTGACATGCGAATTCACAAGCCATGATCTTCTGAGTGAAGGAGATGATTATTATGAAGTAGTGGTTATGCTGGACTTTGCCTCACTGTTTTATTAGCTTCAAGATTCAAGATTCCTTTATTGTCACTGCACCATACAGTACAGTGAAATTACTGCTACTTAGCACACACCTGGGGGGGGGCTTTCACTGAAGAAAATAGGCTTTTCACCAATTTACTCTCAGGTTTCTGTGGTAAAAGACATTTTTTCTCTCAGCCTGCTAGGATTTGGTTGTTAGCAATGTTGGCATCTCTGCTTTACATGACAGTTAGCTTAAGGCAATTTGCCATCGAGAGGCCATGATAGTATTTTGTTCTTGTGGCTAGAGCTCAGAAAATAGCTCGAGTTTTGTAATGCATATTTCATGCTGCAAACACACAACAGATGCTTACCTTCTCACAACTACATCATGCTGTTTAGACCCTCTAACAAGATGCTTTGGTAAAGAACAATAAGATGTGTGAAATGTTTATATATATATATATATATATATATATATATATATATATATATATATATATATATATATATATATATATATATGGGAAATAATAATAATAATAATAATAATAATAATAATAAAAGCCTAATTGGATGTGAGGTTGCAGCCTCACTTGCGTCCCTGTCTGATTAGCTTAGGATCTAATGATATCAATTACACCCTGATCCCCCAATCTGTGGCCATAATAGGTGAGATCTGCTGCTTTGACTGTCATCTTGCCAGCGATCACACCTCTTGCAGCTCCCACCGCACTCCCTCTGACATACGCACCCTGCTGAATCTCCCTGCCGAGCAGCAAGACTCCCACCTTTTCATGTCGTAGCCCTGACTCTGCCCTCCTCTCCAGACAGACAGAAGACCAGAGAGGGCTGGTTGAGGATAACACTCCCCATATTGTTTTCATCATGTAGTGCAGACGGCTGCGGCCAACACGTATCAGGCTCATCTTGTTTCCGCTGTTCACTGATTAGCTTCATCAGCCTTATACAGAGAACAAGTTTCATTACCATATGAAGTAAATATTAAAAATAAATAAATAAAATGTAATATGTCATGTACTAGACTATAATGGACAAGTGCATGATGTTTATTCAAGAACGATACAAATACAATTTCAACAGAAATCCAGCCACTGAATATCATTCAGTAATTGAATAGTTAATCAGTACTTGAATTCAGATTTAAACACAAAGTGGGTGTGGCTTAAATCAGAAGGCATTTTTTTAAACTAAATATCAACCCTGGCATTATGTCAATACATTGTTTCATTTTATAATGACATAGTTATACACAGTGAAAACTTTATGTCTTTGCCCTATACCGGTATATGTTGGCTGTCCATTGCTAGCAATGATGACTGTTTCATTAGGATGCACAGAAACGCAGATGGGCCGCGAGGCCTGCACCAGAGCGACAGAGTAGCCCGCAGCAGCAGCACTAATGGCCTGGCTGAGCCGTCATGGAATGCCTGGCCTCATGAGCTCTCGTATACTATTCTCCTCTCCGAGTGAAGTGCCTTGCACAGTAAGGTAAGACAAACAATGTCTTGCCCCCATCGTGTTGTCTCTCTGTACCTCCAGACCTGATGCCAAGTGGTGCACAAAAGTGCCACAGACCTGATGGGTATGGAAGGTTCCCCACAGCGACAACTGACTTGCCAAGTGTTGCCATCCATTGGCCATATGAGTGGCTCTTCCGCAGGTCGTGGTGTGCCATTGACCCTGTTGGGTTCACCTGCCACATTGCACTGAAAAGCGCCCTACTCCAAGTGCCTTATTGGTGATATACTATTTAACCCATAGCTGGAACCCAGGCAGGTGCTACCACTCCAGATCAGAGCGGACCTGGGAGCAATGGTGATTAAGGGGTAACTCCACTTTTTCCAATACTCAAGTCCTCCTGGACCTGAAACTCATCACTGGTTGCAGTTTAAAGTCATACTCAGGACTTGCTGTGTGCCCTATATACACACAGTTGAGTGCAAAAGTTTACACCACCTGAATAGCATTCATTCATCTTCAGTAAGCACATTATCCTGTTCCTTTTTTTTTGACAGAAACCAAATTATTTTGTAAATGAGATCACACACTACTCACTAACTGTTTTGTAAAATATAAAATCCCTACTGGGAGGCACGGTGGTGTAGTGGTTAGCACTGTCGCCTCACAGCAAGAAGGTCCGGGTTTGAGCCCCGGGGCCGGCGAGGGCCTTTCTGTGCGGAGTTTGCATGTTCTCTCCGTGTCCACGTGGGTTTCCTCCGGGTGCTCCGGTTTCCCCCACAGTCCAAAGACATGCAGGTTAGGTTAACTGGTGACTCTAAATTGACCATAGGTGTGAATGTGAGTGTGAATGGTTGTCTGTGTCTATTGCCGCTTTTCCACTACAAACGCGGCTGAGCCGTGCCGTGCTGAGTCAAGCTGAGTCGAGCTGAGCGGGGCTGTTGGAGTTGCATTTCGACTACAACCGCGCTGAACCGTGCTGGCTGGAAGTGGGTGGACACATTGGGTGGAGTTAGCGAAAGTGGGTGGATGTCACGTGATGTCGTTAAGCAGCGCAAACAGTGACATCAGTGAGCTTTTAAGCGGTAGTCTCACGACCCGAATAGTAAACAATAAACATGGAGGACATGGAGTCGTTAGTGTTGCTGGTCTTGGTGCTGTGGCTTGTTGTCACCGACAACGCCAACAGATACTGGTAAGAGCGTATAGATGAGGCGAGGCGCATAAGGCTTCAGAAATTCTCGTAATTCGTAATTATTCTTCTTCCGGGTTTGCGGTGTTTACAGATCCCAGCGTGCTCGCGGGGCGTGTGGGCATGTGAGGACACTCCTCCTCACCAATCAGTGCACAGGGGAGAGTCTGCTCACGCCCCCAGCCTCACTCGGCACGGTTTGGCTCGCTTCAGCCCCACTCCAAAACGGTGCGAGTTTTAGGGGCTAAGCAGGGCTGAAGCGAGCCGAGTCGTGCTGTTTTTTGGTAGTCGAAACGTGAGCCGTGTCAGGCTGAAGTGAGCTGAAGCGAGCTGAAGTGAGCTGAAAAAGGGTAGTGGAAAAGGGCCATTAGTGTCAGCCCTGTGATGACCTGGCAACTTGTCCAGGGTGTACCCCGCCTTTCGCCCGTAGTCAGCTGGGATAGGCTCCAGCTTGCCTGCGACCCTGTAGAACAGGATAAAGCAGTTAGAGATAATGAGATGAGAGAAAATCCCTACTTTATGGAGGCTCTGAACTACAATTTGTTGAAAGAAAGAAAGAAAGAAAGAAAGAAAGAAAGAAAGAAAGAAAGAAAGAAAGAAAGACATTGATGTCATTATTTTGCCTTAATATTGTATTAACTTTACTTATTTCAAGTTACTTGTTAAGAAATTTCAACATACAGTATCTCATATTAACTCTCTTTTAAAATGTAATACCCCACAATCTATCAATACAACTACTATATTGAATATTCACCAAATATTATTGAGTATAATTAAAAAATAATGACTTGAAAATGATCTTGAAATAATAAGATATTAGGCTGGGGGGAAAAAGAGAGATACTAAGTCAATCTAATGACACAGCACTTTAACATGTTTCTGTCCCAGCTTTCCTATTTGGCATTATTTAAAGGTGCTGACTGCAAAGTCATCTGAAATTTTCAAAGTTTTTGATTGTGCATGGCTTTTTCCTATGTCCCGAAAGAACAATATCATGCAGATGAAATGTGATAATTTTGATGTGCTGAAGGTCGCTTTTTTGGGACCATTTTTGTCCCTCTGTATAGCCCTACAGAAACAGCCAAACATGAGGCGCTTTAACTAATTAGCATAACTATGGAACTACGTCACACCGAGATGGCAACATGCGGAAAACATCATGACTCTGCATCGACCTCAGAGAGTTTTGAGTCACAGGGATGTAATTTGTGGTTGACATTCACAAATAGCTCCGTGAAACAAAAGATGAATATATCTGTTCTTTGTTACTGCTTTTGTGTTATCGTTTGTAATATCAAAACATTAGGTGTATAACTCCATACTCGCTACTGTGGAGCTGAGCCCATGCATTCTAAGGCTAAAGGCTCACTCACAACCTGCCATGCGTGCTACTATGGGTAGTCTACGGTAAAAAATTTGGCAAAACCGTGCTTGAGACTTGTGAGACACTTGCGTGTGTTCAGTGCCGTAGAAGGTCGCAGACTGGCCATGGAGACTTTTGGTCCTGCACATGCAAATTCTATGGGTCTTGCGAAAAATCAGGAACACATACACTACATACGGGACCCATACTCCTTTTGTATGCCTGAACCAAGTCAGCAGCGCGGCTAGTAGGGGCTTTTTGCAATAACAGTAAGACGCACGAGTTATGCACGGTCATTGTACAAGTGACGTGCCTCAGAAGTACTACACAAGGACTCCACACTTGCTATTTGTGCGGCCCCCAAGACAGAAGTACCGTACATCTCACTTTCTACCCCTACTGTATGTGTGGCGTGCACGCAGCACACGCGACCTGCATGTGACATGAGGAGGGGCAAGACTCTGGGTATATATATTGGGGGAGGAGCAAAGGAACCGATCATGTAGCATGTAGCATTGTAGAAGGGAAGAAGACCACCTCATTTGCTATTTTTATTTATTAAGTATATGTTAATTTACCATGCAAACGTCAAATAATATAACATGAGTATAAGGGAATAATGCATTTTATTACATTGTAAAAAAAATCCCAACTAAATAGCCCAACAGTTTGAGCACTGATACACACTTTGACTCTGACTCCGAGCTACTGTCCTGCTCCTGCTGAGTGGTGGGACGGGGTGTCGGGATGTCCTTGTCCTCATCACTGAGCATGGCACAATGGCCTGACAGTGATGATGGGATTGCAATGTCCTCACTTCTGGGTGTTGTTAGCTGAAACATACATGAAAATCAGCATATATAATATTAATTACATAAGCATATTGATACTGAAATGAATGTTTAAAGTATGTGTATTTACCTGTGAAAATCCCTCTGGCGGGATGCTGTGCCTTCTGCCGGCTTGAAGGCATACTTCTCCATGTCCGTGCAGGGCTCGCCGGTGCTACTACCATCATCATCAAATTCTTCCTCCTCCTCCCCCTCTGCTGTTTCAGGCTGGGTTACTTTACTTTTGCTTGCTTCTTCTTGGGTATCATTTTCTAAACTTTAAACTGAAAAATTTCAAATTTTCACCACGAAATATCCAATGTTCTTCAGTCGAAAGACAGATGCAGAATGCTGCAGACATGCTGGTTTTATACCCACTCCTGGCTTGCGTTACATGCAAGTTATGAGTGATTGTAACGTGCTAATCACATGCGTCACACATGCTTCACAAGTGCAGCCCGAACTCCTAGCGCAGGAAACTGGTAAAATGCAAGTCACATGCACTCCACACTCACTGAACATGCACTGATCACGTGCGTCAGACATACACTTTCCATGGGCTAATGGTGCAATTTTTCCCACGCCTTGAAGTCAGGCATGCAACCTGTACTTGACAAGTACTTTGCCCATACTCCTCCCCCAAACTTTCCCCTGGGTTCACTGAGACCCTGCGGAATGGCTGCAAGTTACCAAACCCTGTGACCCATGTGTGTCCAAAACACTTACGGCGGGTTGTGAGTGTAGCATAAGATAGCTAAGTGCTAGCTAGAATGATTTAGTTATCTGTCCAGAAAAATGACATGCCATCTAACCTTGCTCTATCTTGCAGTTACACTCACTAGGCAGGCTTTCCTTTTCTTTTCCGCTGCCTTTTAGCTGGCGGGACAGTGGAGTCCACCATGTTTGCCCACGCTGACTTGTTTTGGTTAAAAGTAGGTCAAACACTCCCCATGGTGGTCATGTGATATTGTTGCTCACTTGCTTCGGCAATCTCCGGAATCGTAAAATGCGGGTCGCTTTTTATCTTGGCAAAACATTCACACATAGGATACACAGTGTGTGCAGCAGCAAAACATCTTGAAACTCCAGCAGCAAGAGAAATAGAACATTTTGCCCAGAATTCAACTTTGCATTTGGAACCTTTAATGAATGTAACGTATGTCAAACATCCAACCCTTTTCCTGTTTTCATTGGGATAAATACACAACTGGCAACCCTGGCCAAACCATTTCGTTTATATATATATATATGGTCCATTCACCACTAAAAATCAGAGTTGCCCTGCTAGATGAACAAAGTGTAAAACAATAATCCGGGTGTTCCTTTTTATCATTTTTTCTCTCTTTCTTTTTCATTGATAAACAACTGCTGCAGATGTGCCTTTTTTTCCATCTTTCATGCTCAAAAGAACACGAGGCCCATTTGACAACATCCCCAAGCCGCTCGAGGCTATACAAGAGACAGTCTGGCCAAGCTGAACAAAATAATACACACAGCATCTCTACAAGGGATTGCTCTCTCTCTCTCTCTCTCTCTCTCTCTCTCTCTCTCTCTCTGTCTGCCAGCTGCGGAGGCCTCCTGTGATCCTGGGCCACTGTCCTGCACCCACACGTATGGAGAGGACAATACTCATGGGTTTCTGTGTGTGTGTGTGTGTCAGTGATGTAGCCATATTGCGCTCAGTGAAACTGCCAAATGCAGTTTTGTGTCCGTTTTGTCTCATGATGCTGCACAGCTGCTGCAGCCTGTTTGCTCGTCACCTCTCCATGGCCCATGTTTTCTGTTATTGTTGTCATACTTGTTTGTTGTGTCATCCAGATCCTTCTTCACTTCTTCATTTCTTATCCCTTCCTCAGATTCCTGCGATGATCGAGGAACGCAGGACACGATATCACAACATCTGTTCACAAACACATGAATGTGAATGTGATATTTGAGCAGAGATAGTCAAAGATTTACAAATACATACTGTCTATACACACACACAATATCATTTTTGTTGTCTTAAAGAGACTTTGATATTGGCTTATGTTTGAATAAAACATGGTGGAACATGTTAATATAGTGGTGTGATGAAGAGTTACGGTACCATGCCAAAGTTGATTCATTTCCTTTAAGAGCACATTCTGAAGAGTTTTATTCCTCTTATATGACAGCAACTTGTCCATTATGACAATTGGTGTATATATATGGGGGGCGGCACGGTGGTGTAGTGGTTAGCGCTGTCGCCTCGCAGCAAGAAGGTCCGGATTCGAGCCCCGTGGCCGGCGAGGGCCTTTCTGTGCGGAGTTTGCATGTTCTCCCCGTGTCCGCGTGGGTTTCCTCCGGGTGCTCCGGTTTCCCCCACAGTCCAAAGACATGCAGGTTAGGTTAACTGGTGACTCTAAATTGACCATAGGTGTGAATGTGAGTGTGAATGGTTGTCTGTGTCTATGTGTCAGCCCTGTGATGACCTGGCGACTTGTCCAGGGTGTAACCCGCCTTTCGCCCGCAGTCAGCTGGGATAGGCTCCAGCTTGCCTGCGACCCTGTAGAACAGGATAAAGCGGCTAGAGATAATGAGATGAGAAAAAAAAGTTTGTACATAAGAGCCCATTTTTCAGATTAAAAAAGAAAACATAATGAAGGCTGCTGGGTTTTGGTGCAAAATGAAGAAGCGAGTGTGACAGTCAAAGTGTCCAGATTAACTGTGGCTGGTTCTGTAAGATGCTCAGTAAAACCTACCGTACAGCTCATTTCCGCATAAAACTGCACTCACTGTACCTGAGACTACTATTTTTTTTAAAGGGTCATCTCACACCAAATATTAACTTTGTTTCATTTATTATGTTTTACTGCTGTTTATAGTATTTTTTTATATTGAAACATTTCATTTCATCGATTCTTTAAGCTATTTTTGGTCTACAGGATTTCTTTACATGTCTTTAAGACTTTTGCACAGCATATACGTATACACACATTCACTCACTGGTAACTTTCATACGGTAGCAACTTGATCCTAAGATTCCTGTTCTTGGCTTCAGGACTGGGACCCAATGTGTTCTTCTGCTGATGCATGCTCAGATGCTTTTCTGCTCACCACGGTTGTAAAGAGTGATTATATGAGTTACTATATCTATCCTTCCTGGCAGCTCGAACCAATCTGGCCGTTTTCCTCTGATCTCTCTTATCAACAAGACGTTTGTTTCCACCCACAGAACTGTCACTCACTCAGTGTTTTTTTTGTTTTTCGCACCATTCTGTATAAACTCTAGAGACTGTTGTGTGTGAAAACCCCAGGAGATCAGCAGTTTCTGAAATACTCAAACCAGTCCATCTGGCTCAAACCAACACCCATGCCACAGTGAAAGAAAGTCACACTTTGAGATCACATTTTTTCCCATTCTGATGTTTGAAGTGAACATTAACTGAAGCTCCTGATTTGTATCTGCACGATTTGATGCATCGTGCTGCTGTCAAGGGATCGGCTGATTAGAGAACTACATAAACCAGCAGGTGGGTGGGTGTTCCTAATAAAGTGTGTGTCTGTGTGTATATAATATATAAGGACAGCAAATGTAATTCTGCCCAATCAGAATTACATTTGCTCTCCTACTGATTAAAAAATAGAATTTATTTATTTTTTTTACATAAGCGTATTACAGGGCTAGATAAGCAATAATAATAATAATAATAATAATAATAATAATAATAATAATAATTCATGGATCAACCCAGATATTTTTTTATCAATTCACTGTAAATATTCTGCCTTTTCCTTTCTCTGTATGTTTTGTCTTCCAGTGTTGCATTATGTGTGTCAATTAAATAATAAAGAGTATAATTAAAAAAAAAAGTTTGTATTTGTCAAAACATGGAAAGAGAGTCTGGTTTGGTGAGAGACTGAATTTGCAAAAGGCCCCAAAATTAATCTGTGTAAGTATTGTGGTTAAATCCCTGGAACGTTGCCGGTTTTATTTAATCTCTGCAAGTATTTCAGTAATAGTCTTATTTCATTGTTGAGTTTGGATTGGAAAGAAAAGGAAAGAAAAATCATACAACACAGATAGAAAAGCAAAATCATTCAACCTCCTGTGGAGTCTAGTTATCAGTCCACTGATTAACAATTTAGGAGCTGGACATTATTACGAGGTGAGAATGGAATAGATGATGAATTATGTTTGGATTTTCAGTTGGTGGGATCCACTTTTTTTTGAAGAATGTACTGAATTCCTTGATAGTGCATGGTGTTGGTTGATATTTTGTCAGTCGTGACACGGTGTCTCATATGCACTGCTAGATGTGTGATGTTCCGACCTCGTGGGTGTATTATTGTTATCTTCGCATTGTTGTTATCTCAGATAGCGAGCAGCATGTGACATCGACTTCCTTTTCAGAGGCCTTTAAGCTGAAGGTCAGTGAAGCAGGGGAGAAAGCGAGGCAAGAAAGCAGTTTGTTTCCCTGTGTGCAGCTGTTGATTGTTTCTGGATGCTGGCTCACACCAAGGTCTCAGAGAAGCAGGAGCATATTCACCTTATTCACTATTGTTAGGCTTAATGGAGAGAAAATTGCAGGCAGGAGACGCCACCGTCTGCCTTTGTTAGACAGGAGAGGACAGTTTGGGCTTTGTGATTCTGGGCGATAATAATGACAAGTTGTTATTATTTTTTATCATACATTTTTGTCAATTGTCAGACATCCTTGAAAGTAAAACAGTAATAAAGCTGGTTTTGTTATATTTCATAGTCCTGACTATTCTTTTGGTCACAATCTGGAAACTTTGATTAGTAATGAATTTTACTGAGGTCTCTTCAAATAGACTTCATAAACTTTAAATAAGGTGGATGCTTAAAATAATAATAATAATAATAATTTGTAGATAAAATGCAGCATGTTTTACAAGGAAATTAAAAAGACAATGAGCCATAATATAATAATAATAATAATAATAATAATAATAATAATAATAATAATAATAATTATTATTATTATTATTATTATTATTTTATTTTTTGCATTGTGTATTATAAATATGTCACAAAGTGTATAATTTTCCTCCATTATCTCCATTTCATTTAATGCTACAGTGTTTCAGTGCTTAACAAGTGTCCAGATTCCTCCAGAGGGAAAAAAATAAATTTTGTTGCACATTTTAATGTTTTCATTTGCAATATAAATTCTTCAAAAACAACAAATTAAAATAGTGTTTGTCAAAGAAAAAGTAATTATAATTGTATTCAAATGTGTTGTTTTGTAATAAATAAAAGCATATGTAATTGTTAATATGGTGATGCTTCCTGTAAGGAGATGTTTATTGAGCATTTATGGAAGGAGTCTCCAGTGTCAGCGCTTTGTAACACTCAGAGGTAAAACGATTACTTTAAGTTTTCCGACATCATCAAGACAGAAGAGTTTACGCTTTCTGGTTTCTCAGTCACACAACGATGCTACTACATAAATGAGAAGAAGAATGAACATGTTTCACAGCGTAAAGTGTAACTAAAAGTGTATAAAAAATTAGATTTTTTTCTGTAAAAAAAAATTATACATCATTACACTGAGTGTTTTATTCCTTACTTAAGTGGATAATCAGATCCACATTGAGCTAGTTGTCCCATTCAAATTCATGCATTATTATTATTATTATTATTATTATTATTATTATCCTGCTTTGTATGATCCAGAATTTCCCCCTCCAACTCCTCCACGTCCTCCAGCTCCTCCTCCTCCTCCTTCCAGAGATGAGCTGTTGTTTACAATGGGAGAATGAAGGAATATTTCTGCGCTTAGCCTGGCTCTCCCTCAGGAAGCCACCATTACAACAGTAACAGAGGATTAATTAGAGCTCGTCCCCGTAGAGGCATTCGAGGAGCTGGGCCTGGTCAAAGGGGAAGCATTAACAGCACCGGGCACAGGTAACCCATGCAGAGCACATTGCAGGTAATTAATAGGCCTGAGCTATGAGTATGAGGGGATGAGTTATTTATTATTATCTACTGTAACTTAAGGTGCTTTAAAGCTGTGAGATCATTTCAATATTTCATGGCTTTCTTGGCATGTTGAGGATTTAGTAAACGGAATTGAGGTGCATGTGGCTGCAAGTGCCAGTAGAGGGCAACTGACGTGATGGCAAGATGGAAAACATTCTCACCTGAATGAACTTTTTTCCCTCTAAATGTGCAAGTCTGAGTGTGGATTGGTTTTAAAATCTAGCCTAGCTGTTATAACACCCCTGATACTGAAGAAAGGGACAGATGTGCACCAAGCGATGAAGTGTGTATCAAAGTGTGTATTTACGACCTCAAACAAAGTGACACATGGGACAAACCCCTTACAGCTAACCAAATTTAAACCAGATCCAGCTCTGCCAAAATGCACGTTAAGTAGAACGTCACTCTCGATCCTGCTCTAACCTCCAGCCGCTTTGTCTTTCTCTCATGTGGCCACCTGCTGACTTCAGGGCGCTTTCCTGGCCACCATGTACCGCAGACAGCCAGACATTCCAGCTATCGGTGTGCAAGTGGCGCAGGGATCTGAAGCCATTTTGAAGTTGCCATGCCAGTAATCTTAAAAGAGCGGGAGGCGCGAGAACAGGGGAAGGGAGGAGGGGTAATTCTGGGACGTGGAGAACTGTTTCCATATGGACCAGGAGGGAGAATACGTGGAAAAAAGCCACTAATCTTTGGCTGAGAAGTTGAGGAGGATTTTAATGCTAATAAACGTGGCTTTGGCAAGTGCTTTCTATAAGGACGGACAGCTATATCGGGCCCGTCTTTCCTCAAGAGGGAGGTGGTGTTGTCAAGTGCGGGCTAAGCTCTTTGGAAAAGAGTCAAAGTCACACCATTAAGCAAAGAGACTCTTCACTAACTGTCTCTGAGAAATGGTGGAATTTAAGGAGAACGACAGAAAGGGACATTTTAGGACTTTGACAGGCTTCAGAAGGCTAATAAGGATAGAAGGAAGAGTTAATAAACAAGCACTGTTTATATTATGCTAATATGTTTGACGTGGGTTTTGTGGCACTTTTACAAACTAAACACCACAAACTGTTCAAACCACTGCGCAAACTGTTGAAACTGAAAGCCCACACTTGCTAAATCACATGGAAATATATTTACACCAAACAGAACTAGCTGAAGACTGACTAGCGATTTTGCTAAGCACCGTGTAGCCAACAGTCTTTTGTACAGATAACATGAAGACATAGTGATAGTAAAAAAAATAACATAGAATCATCCAGAATATCAACATTTTCCTCGGGATATTACTAAAGAAAAGAGTCAATGAACCAAACAGTAATTATACTTAGCATTAACCGCTAGCTGAAACATGGTTCCTGTTATATTGAGAAACATGAGCGTTGGTGTCCCAATGGATTGTACCATCAGGGCTTTCAGGAAAGTAAATATATAACAATGACGAGAACAGGGTGCTCAGAAGGAATCCGCACGTTACCCCATTCGAGGGCAGCTTTTAATTCAGACTAGCGATCGTGTTTACTTCAGGCTTCATTATTTTAAGCAGTCAGCATTGTGAGTATTTTATTACATACTGTATGGAGCTTATAATTATTTTAATGTGTATGTTTATTAATGTGTATTAAGTCAGGGAAAAAAAAAACGTGTTTGTGTGCTGTTCTTGGAAAATAATTAACACCAAAATGATGCAAAGAATCAGAGTTACCGTTGCATTATGAAGTGTTTTATTCTTTTTAAACCACAGCAATTATCCAGTAATGTATTTTTTATTTATTAAAGAATGATAGAACATATATTATCCATTTACAATTCCAATTTTATGTTGTGGAACGTCCACGAAACAAGCCAGTTCCTGTTCTCACGTTATTATTATAACTATAAACATTCATTCTTTCAGCCGCCTTGCTTTTATCTTTCACTTTATGAGAATAAGACAAAAAAAACCCACCACTTGCCGTTTTACCAAGAAACAGCAAAATGTTAAATCTTCTGTCCTGAAGATATTCCAGCTTTACCTCTGACTGTTACAAAGCACTGACCCTGGAGACTCCATAAATTCCATAAATGCAAAATCAACAATTACACCATTTTTAAAAATAAGCTTATGTGGAGTCCCTGTGTGAGCTGTTACTATAGAAACCATATTGCATTAGAATGAGCGCATTAAAGGGGCCAGTTCACCCTTCCTACAATCAAATTCATTGTTTTTGTTTTGAAAGCACATGGCCACTACCTTTTAGCTCTCTGTGCAGCAAAACTTCTACAAATTCACTGATCCCTACAAATCCCATATTTGATTTTTTTCTTCATCTGCGTGTCATATGTGCATGTTTTAAACACAAGCTTATCATTTCTTTCCGTCGTGACTGGTTCAGGTTTGTGACAAAGCAATAACCATACTGTATAAAAACAGAATGGATGAGTCAAAAGAATTTAAAATATGGATACTTTCACAACATATCTTCAATTTCATGTACCAGTTTAAGATCTATGGCGTAGGACGTCACTGAATTGTTCTGGATTGTTTTTGGAATATTGCTAGCATCAAAAATGGTGACTTGCTACTTGCAGAGTGAAGAGGATTCTGGGAAAGGTGAGCCAGAACCTTTAATATAAACCTCGCAGCTGGATTGTTAGTCAGAGCTACATTTTATGAAAATGATTCAAAACACATTTTAATTGAACATTAGAGAAAGCTTTGGTTGTCAACATGGATACATCATCAAAAAAACAAATTATGGAACTCGATAAGATTGATCACATGAAAAAAAAATCGCTCAGACACTGCCAGATAAAATGGCTGACTGTTTCAGTGGTTGACGACTGTGAGAGGCAGGCTGTGTTGCGTCTCACACTGGGCCCTGTCTCGCGTAAACAGAGCGTTCGAATGGGCCATGCTACCAGTCTAGCGACTTTGAGAAATGTCAACATCAGACCCGAGGGTTGTTTCCTCCTCCTAACTTGGTGGCCTTACGTCTCATCGCGACCGAGCCTCCAAATGCCACAGCATGGCGACGTTATCTAACAGCGGGGGGTTAAAATGAGAGAGTCGCTGATCTGGGATATATCAGTGCTACTGTGGCTCAGACCCTCCTCTCCGCTCCGCTGTTACTGGATTGGTCACGGCAAAAGGGCTCGTGCGCTCCGGGGTATCTGGACTGCGTCAAGAGTGCACAAGAAAGAGGGGGAGAGAGGGAGCCTGGGAAATGCTATGGCAGAGACAAGGATAAAAATGTAATAATGTGCATGATGATAGGTCCTTTTCACACCGCTCAAACTGTATTACTAGACCTGTCCTCGAAGGCAGGGTGGAAAAAGGACATTTGGAAAAAGAGCAAGTGACAGTGACAAAAATAGAGAAGAAGAGAAGGAGAGACAGAGAGAGGGCACGTGGAGGGGAGGAGGATATAGCGGAATGGAGAGAGAGTGAGATAGAGAGACGTAAGAAAAAAAAACAGTATAAGGTTTGTCAGGGGAACAAAGGAGATAGGATATCCCTAATCCCTGCAATATTAATGTCTAAAATGTCATTAATAAGCTGTAGATTCTGAGCTCAAGACCACACTGGGATGAAAAGTCTGCGAACATGAAGGTACCTGCCAGGGCTTGTCTGACAGGGCCTCGGCTAATGAATGAATATAAAGCCCCTCCAATCAATCACACAGGATTTATCTTCGCCCCGAGTGTAGGTGAGGTCTGCTACGCGGTGACCATGACTGTCAGGCAGCAAGGAAAAAAACAAAAAAACAAAAAATAAAACAGCCACAGCCAAGAAGCTGTCTCCGCATTTCAATGAGCTGCGTATTAATGGGCGCTTGTGCTTCCTTACCATGTGGGGGAGCAAGCGTGTGTGTGTGCGTGTGTGTGTGTGTGTGTGTGTGTGTGTGTGTGTGTGTGTGTGTGTGTGCTAATTTTTTGGTTATGTTCCAAGTCGATCACAGTTCTCTCTTCATAGGAAAAGGCCTTGACTGGATGATTAAAATTAGACTTAAGCAAACAGTAATCATCTGTTTTGATGTACTGCTAGAAAAAAAAAAAACTAGGAAAGAATACACAGCATCAGTAACACAAATAAAAAAAAAATTCTCCCTCCTTTCCATATTCACTGCCATGCGAAAAAGCTATTAGCCTAAATGGCCCATTAGCCCAGACTAAAAGAGTAGCTTTGCAGTTGTCAGGCGAGTTTAAGCCTAAATTGGGGTCAATTTGAGTATGTTAACCGTTCCTCTTTAAGGTGAATCACAATATTCACACTACAGGTGCGAACTGTGGAATTGGAGCTCCCTAGACCGGCAAGAAACACGTGCCAAATGACGCTTCACCTCATCAAAGCGCAGCCTGCATATCCACTGGGCAGAAATGTCCAAATAAGCTGTGAAAATATTTAGAGCCTCTCGCTGACTAGCCTCTCATTAGCAGACAATCTCCTCCTCACGTCACCACTTGCCAAAAATCCAAGAGAGATGGAGTTTGAATATGCAGACGGAGCTAATCAGCCCTAGTGCCAGCTCGGCTGTGTGTGTGTGTGTGTGTGTGTGTGTGTGTGTGTGTGTGTTTCACACAGATCTGTACAAGATGCAGGGCCAAAAGTTAGAGTGCTTCACTGACATATTTACTCAATGTGAAATCCATACAGTTTTCTCCATACATAAAGCCACATGATAAAGCAATCATTTTAATAATTTATTGTTGAGTATTTTTTTTATAAATCTATTCTTAATTGGAAATGTCTGCACTATGAAGTGTACAATCTTTAAAAATGTATCAAGTTTTTTTTTTTTCCCCTTTTCGGGAATCTTTGAAAGTTTTATGTACAACCCCGATTCCAAAACAGTTGGGACAAAGTACAAATTGTAAATAAAAACGGAATGCAATAATTTACAAATCTCAAAAACTGATATTGTATTCACAATAGAACATAGACAACATATCAAATGTCGAAAGTGAGACATTTTGAAATTTCATGCCAAATATTGGCTCATTTGAAATTTCATGACAGCAACACATCTCAAAAAAGTTGGGACAGGGGCAATAAGCCACTCATTAGGTCAATTGGCAATAGGTCATTAACATGACTGGGTATAAAAAGAGCATCTTGGAGTGGCAGCAGCTCTCAGAAGTAAAGACGGGAAGAGGATCACCAATCCCCCTAATTCTGCGCCGACAAATAGTGGAGCAATATCAGAAAGGAGTTCGACAGTGTAAAATTGCAAAGAGTTTGAACAGATCATCATCTACAGTGCATAATATCATCAAAAGATTCAGAGAATCTGGAAAAATCTCTGTGCGTAAGGGTCAAGGCCGGAAAACCATACTGGGTGCCCGTGATCTTTGGGTCCTTAGACGGCACTGCATCACATACAGGCATGCTTCTGTATTGGAAATCACAAAATGGGCTCAGGAATATTTCCAGAGAACATTATCTGTGAACACAATTCACCGTGCCATCCGCTGTTGCCAGCTAAAACTCTATAGTTCAAAGAAGAAGCCGTATCTAAACATGATCCAGAAGCGCAGACATCTTCTCTGGGCCAAGGCTCATTTAAAATGGACTGTGGCAAAGTGGAAAACTGTTTTGTGGTCAGACGAATCAAAATTTGAAGTTCTTTATGGAAATCAGGGACGCCGTGTCATTCGGACTAAAGAGGAGAAGGACGACCCAAGTTGTCATCAGCGCTCATTTCAGAAGCCTGCATCTCTGATGGTATGGGGTTGCATTAGTGCATGTGGCATGGGCAGCTTACACATCTGGAAAGACACCATCAATGCTGAAAGGTATATCCAGGTTCTAGAGCAACATATGCTCCCATCCAGACGACGTCTCTTTTAGGGAAGACCTTGCATTTTCCAACATGACAATGCCAAACCACATACTGCATCAATTACAGCATCATGGCTGCGTAGAAGAAGGGTCCGGGTACTGAACTGGCCAGCCTGCAGTCCAGATCTTTCACCCATAGAAAACATTTGGCGCATCATAAAATGGAAGATACGACAAAAAAGACCTAAGACAGTTGAGCAACTAGAATCCTACATTAGACAAGAATGGGTTAACATTCCTATCCCTAAACTTGAGCAACTTGTCTCCTCAGTCCCCAGACGTTTACAGACTGTTGTAAAGAGAAAAGGGGATGTCTCACAGTGGTAAACATGGCCTTGTCCCAACTTTTTTGAGATGTGTTGTTGTCATGAAATTTAAAATCACCTAATTTTTCTCTTTAAATGATACATTTTCTCAGTTTAAACATTTGATATATCATCTATGTTCTATTCTGAATAAAATATGGAATTTTGAAACTTCCACATCATTGCATTCCGTTTTTATTTACAATTTGTACTTTGTCCCAACTTTTTTGGAATCGTGGTTGTAGATACCATGAACTTCCCCTCTCAGCGCAAATCAATGACTCTTTGCTTTTGTTGATCATTATCCATGTGCTTTTGTTTTGGTTTTGGTCCCGTCATGTTTTAGTTCTTTTCCTTATATTGGTTGATTACCCTAATGTGTTCACTTGTTCCACGTTTCACCCAAATAAGTTTGGTTAATTCTGCCCTTTTGTTTTTCTTACTCATTGCGAAGTCTTGCCTACAGCATCATGTATTACTGATCCTTAGTTTCTATTCCTGTTCTTTATTCCGGTTTTCCAACTCGGGCCTGTTTCATCATGTTGAGTGTTTTGTTTTTTTTGTGTTAAACCAGCGTTTTGACCTCAGCAATGGACTTGGATGATGATTTTCAAATTCACCCAAATAAAACAAACACTAAGTTTACGTACATTACAGTGGAATAGTGGAACATTGCAGTACATGGTTCCAAATCCACAATGGATTTTTTTTTTAGATATTCTATTATTTCTTATCCAGTGCTTATTTACTTGGAACACTCCCTGTTCCTCTGGAGAATAACTAGACAAACTGAAGTACCCTTAAATGTTCTAGCTTTATTGCTTTTTCTAAATGTGTAGAATTTTAATATGAATCTAGAACTCTTAACTAGTTTTGAAGAACCATTTTTAGAACTTGGTACCAAGTTTACCTGGGTGGTGTAATGGTTATCCCTGTCACCTCACAGCAAGAAGGTTCTGGGTTTGAGCCCAGTGGCCAATGGGGGCCTTTCTGTGTGGAGTTTGCATGTTCTCCCTGTGTCTGTGTGGGTTTCCTCTGGGTGCTCCGGTTTCCCCCAAAGACATGCCATTAGGTTAACTGGCTACTCTAAATTGCCCATAGGTGTGAGTGCACAGAAAGGAACTAGCCAAGTCAACCAAATATGGTCCGCCTCAAGCCCGGATTAGGTTCGGCAGTGACGACGATGAGATCAAGCTTGCATTCCATTCTCAATCAATGGGCTTATTTGCACTTTACCTGAAAAGGAAAGAAAACAGCAATTACATTTGGGAACTCCATCCATTATCTGTAGCCACTTGTCCTGTCCTACAGAGTCGCAGGCAAGCTGGAGCTTATCCCAGCTGACTATGGGTGAGAGGCAGGGTACACCCTGGACAAGTCACCAGGTCATCGCAGGGCTGACACAGAGACAAACAACCATTCACAGTCAATTTAGAGCCACCAATTAGCCTAACCTGCATGTCTTTGGACTGTGGGGGAAACCAGAGCACCCGGAAGAAACCCACATGGACACGGGGAGAACATACAAACTCCATACAGAAAGGCCTTTGCTGGCCACTGGGCTCAAACCCAGAACCTTCTTGGTGTGAGGCGACAGTGTTAACTACACCACCGTGCCACTCATTTGGGAGATCATTCAGTGTAATGATCTAGAGCCACTATGTCATCATAGTGAGACATTTAGCAACAGTGTCGCTTTCTAGTTTATTAGCTTACTTCAGGATGGATTCTGAATTAGCAACAAAAAAATTTTCACAATTACTGCTGTTTGCTGAAGTGAATAGCTAGTTTAATAGGCTAGCCTGAGTGTAGAGTTGTGCATGAGTCATTCTGTTTTCTTTACCCTCCTTCCACCCACTCAAGAAAGAATTCTGACCAATCCTGTTTGCTTTTACAGTTTATTATTTTTGTTTGCACACACCTATGGTATTTTCTAGTGAACTCATTTGGTTGTTTCCCAAAATGGAAACGACTTTGTAATTTAATCCAGACTTTTGCAAATGATGATGAGTCATGTACTAAGGATGAATGAATGAACACTGTACAGTGCCTTGAAAAAGTATTCATACCCCTTGAACTTTTTCACATTTTTCCACCTTACAGCCACAAACTTAAAAGTTTTTTATTGAGATTTTATGTGATAGACCAACACAGAGTAGCACATAATTGTGAAGTGAAACGAAAATGATAAATGGTCTTCAAAATTTTAAACAAATAAAAATCTGAAAAATGTGGTGTGCATTAGTATTCAGCCCCCCTGCGTCAATACTTTATAGAGCCACCTTTTGCTGCAATTACAGCTGCAAGTCTTTTGTGGTATGTCTCTACCAGCTTTGCACATCTAGACACTGAAATTTTTGCCCATTCTTCTTTGCCAAATAGCTCAAGCTCAGCCAGACTGGATGGAGAGCGTCTGTGAACAGCAATTTTCAAGTCTTGCCACAGATGCTCAATGGGATTTAGGTCTGGACTTTGACTGGGCCATTCTAACAAATGAATATTCTTTGATCTAAACCATTCCATTGTAGCTCTGGCTGTATATTTAGGGTCATTGTTTTGCTGGAAGGTGAATCTCCTTCCCAGTCTCAAGTCTTTTGCAGCCTCCAACAGGTTTTCTTCCATAATTGCCCTGTATTTAGCTCCATCCATCTTCCCATCAACTCTGACCAGCTTCCCTGTCCCTGCTGTAGAAAAGCATCCCCATAGCATGATGCTGCCACCACCATGTTTCACAGTGGGGATGGTGTGTGCAGGGCGATGAGCAGTGTTAGTTTTCCACCACACATAGCACTTTGCATTTAGGCCAAAAAGTTCAACTTTGGTCTTATCTGACCAAAGCACCTTCTTCCACATGTTTGCTGTGTCCCCTACATGGCTTCTGGCAAACTGCAAACGAGACTTCTTATGCCTGTCTTTCAACAATGGCTTTCTTCTTGCCACTCTTCCAAAAAGGCCAGATTTGTGGAGTGTATGACTTATAGTTGTCCTGTGCACAGATTCTCCCACCTGAGCTGTGGATTTCTGCAGCTCCTCCAGAGTGATCATGGGCCTCTTGGCTGCTTCTCTGACCAGTGCTCTCCTTGCTTGCTCTGTCAGTTTAGGTGGATGGCCATGTCTTGGTAGGTTTGCAGTTGTGCCATACTTTTTCCATTTTTGAATGATGGATTGAACAGTGCTTCTTGAGATGCTCAGAGCTTGGGATATTTTTTTATAACCTAACCCTGCTTTAAACTTCTCCAGAACTTTATCCCTGACCTGTCTGGTGAGTTCTTTGGTCTTCATGATGCTGTTTGTTCTTCAGTGTTCTCTAACAAACCACTGAGGCCTTCACAGAACAAGTGTATTTATGCTGAGAGTAAATTATACACAGTAGGACTCTATTAACTAATTAGATGACTTCTGAAGGCAATTGATTGCACTGGATTGTATTTAGAGGTATCAGAGTATAGGGGGCTGAATACTAATGCACACAACATCTCATCTCATCTCATCTCATCTCATTATCTCTAGCCGCTTTATCCTTCTACAGGGTCGCAGGCAAGCTGGAGCCTATCCCAGCTGACTACGGGCGAAAGGCGGGGTACACCCTGGACAAGTCGCCAGGTCATCACAGGGCTGACACATAGACACAGACAACCATTCACACTCACATTCACACCTACGGTCAATTTAGAGTCACCAGTTAACCTAACCTGCATGTCTTTGGACTGTGGGGGAAACCGGAGCACCCGGAGGAAACCCA
The DNA here is from genome assembly GCF_027579695.1 of Neoarius graeffei. Classification (NCBI taxonomy): domain Eukaryota; kingdom Metazoa; phylum Chordata; class Actinopteri; order Siluriformes; family Ariidae; genus Neoarius; species Neoarius graeffei. The sequence continues at coordinate 30,304,897 of NC_083579.1, forward strand.
CGCGGACATGGGGAGAACATGCAAACTCCACACAGAAAGGCCCTCGCCAGCCCCAGGGCTCGAACCCAGGACCTTCTTGCTGTGAGGCGACAGCGCTAACCACTACACCACCGTGCCGCCCTGCACACAACATTTTTCAGATTTTTATTTGTTTAAAATTTTGAAGACCGTTTATCATTTTCGTTTCACTTCACAATTATGTGCTACTCTGTGTTGGCCTGTCACATAAAATCTCAATAAAAAAACTTTTAAGTTCGTGGTTGTAAGGTGGAAAAATGTGAAAATTTTCAAGGGGTATGAATACTTTTTCAAGGCACTGTACAAGCACTCAGTTAAAAAAGTTAAAGTCCTTCCCACACCTTACAGTACCTGGTATTCCTAGGCAGTCTCCCACTCAAGTACTAACCAGGCCCAACTCTGTATGTGGCGCATCGGGCGGCACCGATCTCCGTTTCCATAGCCCTCGGCCTCTCGCCTATTACATAGCTAGGGTTACAGTGGGGGGCTAGTCCTCTGGTAACCACAAGAGTTTAACTCCCCATGCACATCTGTATTGCAGCGTGCCTTGCCAGATGGCAGTAGGTACCATTTTTTTGATGGTCTTTGGTATGACCCGACCGTGAATAGAACTCACGATCTCCCGATCGAGAGGTGGACACACTACCACTAGGCCACTAGTCGGTACAAGCACTCAATACACTCCCTTAAATTAACTAAACTTCTTGAAAGTTATCAACCAATGAATTATGCTAGCAGCGTACGTTTTGAGATATGAATGTTTGCTAAATGAAGAATTAACCTCAATTCAATGACTCAGTTAAAGACATACACTCACCAGCCACTTTAATAGGAACTTCTTGTTGATTCTAAGATTCCTGTTCTTGGCTGCAGGAGTGGAGCCCAATGTGTTCTGCTGTTGCATACTGAGATGCTTTTCTGCTCACCATGGTTGTAACAAGTGGTTATGAGTTACTATGTCCTTCCTGGCAGTTCAAACCAATCTGGTCATTTTCATCTGATCTCTCTTCAAATTTTCATGTTATGTCAAGTTTATTTTTATAGCGCTTTTAACAATAGACGTTGTTGCAAAGCAGCTTTACAGAATTTTAGTGACTTTAAACATGAGCTAATTTTATCCCTAGTCTATCCCCAATGAGCAAGCCTGTGGCGATGGTGGCAAGGAAAAACTCCCTCAGACGACATGAGGAAGAAACCTTGAGAGGAACCAGAAGCCATCCTCATTTGGGTGATAACAGGGTCATTCCATGCCAAATCAACAAGAGGTTATGCTCGACCATCTCAGATTTCAATGAAATTTGGAGGGCTCAGAGATACTATTAAAAGAAGTTAATCCCCAAAACTTGAGCTTCCTATCACCAATAGTTTCAGAGATACAGGCATTTTAATTTTTCGATTTTTTTGTTTTTTGCTCAAAACATACATATTTCAAAGTGCAATATAATCTTTATTATGCAAGATAGAAACCTAAAATTTTGCACAGAGAGACTCAATGTCTTGTACTACAAGCTTCAACTTAGAATTTCAATGGTCATTGTATATTAGATGGTGATTTTAACAAGGACATTAAAAAGACAAATTTGCATTTTTTGCATTTTTAACTCATTCTGGAAGCTTGCCTGTGGCAGTAATGCTTAAACTAAGAATGTTATTTAAATCTACACAGAAATATCTACCAATTTCAGTTTTACCAAGTCTCCACTATTCCTAGTTTGTCTGTAATAGGGTTTTGAAATTCGCCGATTTCTAAAACATGCCATTTTCAGTAGCAAGAAATCCAATGTGGGATAGCAGTTAGGAACTTGTAAAAAAAAATTTTCAGTAATCCCCAAGACCCATATTTTATATTTCCAAATTTTTGTTTTGTGTCTCTCAAGTATTTTTAAACTACAGGGGTTTAAAAAAAATCCATTTTCACCAAATTTGAATTTTTGATATATTTTCATATAACTGATATTTGAGGGTTAATAAATGCTTCAATAAGGCTCAAGTAGGTTAGGAGACATGTTTCTTCCTCAATTTTAAATAAAATTTCAATTAATGCTCAGTATTAATTATTTGTAAATTGATTTTAATCTAAGACTGTGTAACATTAGCAATCAATGTCCAGCTATTGTGTACCAGTCAACAGCCAGCCTTATCAATATCAACACAGCACAATAGGTGACCTTTGATACCAGAACAGGTGGCTCATATCTTATAGTTTTAGAGTCTGTAAACTGCATACTTGTTCAGATAACATTATATTGCTTGGATTATATTAAATACATTGTAATACACAGCACTGAGAAAATTTACCAATGTTATTAACTGAATGTGTTTCTTTGCAAGGATTGGATATTTTGAATAGTTGACTAGGGAATTTAATTGTAGTTGCTTTCAATTTGAGATCAGTATAAATGAGTTTGTTCTTAGACATCTAGAAATGGCTGAACTTCCTCCCTGTTCTATAGGAATTGGACTAAAGAAAGATTCTGACTGCCATAAACTAACATACAACAGAAATTGTAAGTTAAGTGATTTATATGAAAAATGACTGACTTCTTTAGTTTATATATATATATATATATATATATATATATATATATATATATATATATATATATATATATTTCCTGAAAAATGTGAAATGTTCATATATTATTTAGCTTATTTCAAAATGATAATATTTTAAAATTTTAAAAACCATATTTCTGTGACATGAACACAAGTAAAATGTTTCCTTATCTATACAAATCATTTAGTTGTATTTATCAGTCCTTAATCATCAATAAAATGCAAATAATATCAAAAATTCGAATTTGGAAAAAATGGATTTTTTAAACACCTGTAGCTCAGAAATACTTGAGAGACACAGAACAAAAACTTGGAAATATAAAATATGGGTCTAGGAGATTACTGAAAAAAATTTACAAGTTCCTAACTGCTATCCCACATTGGAATCCATGCTACTGAAAATGGCATGTTTTAGAAATCGGCGAAATTCAAAACCATATTACAGACAAACTAGGAATAGTGGAGACTTGGTAAAACTGAAATTGGTAGATATTTCTGTGTAGATTTGAATAACATTCTTAGTTTAAGCATTACTGCCACAGGCAAGCTTCCAGAATGAATTAAAAATGCAAAAAATGGAAATTTGTCTTTTTAATTTCCTTGTTAAAATCACCATCTAATATACAATGACCATTGAAATTCTAAGTTGAAGCTTGTAGTACAAGGCATTGAGTCTCTCTGTGCAAAATTTTAGGTTTCTATCTTGCATAATAAAGATTATATTACACTTTTAAATATGTATGTTTTGAGCAAAATGCAAAAAAATCGAAAAATTCAAATGCCTGTATCTCTGAAACTGTTGTAGATAGGAAGCTCAAATTTTGGGGATTAACTTCTTTTAATAGCATTTCTGAGCCCTCCAAATTTCATTGAAATCTGAGATGGTCAAGCATAAATTTGTCAGATATTTGTTGATTTGACATGGAATGACCCAACAGATAGTGTGATTATAACATTTTAACAGTTTTAACATGGTGTCTGTTTTGTTGAAATTATAAACTGTTCACTGATGGAAACTTGAGTGCAAAACTGTTCATGATAACTGCAGTCCTAAAGTTAGCAAGTCAACTGTAGTCCTCAGCCACAAAAGCATGACTGTAAGCATCCAGAGCATCTTCCAAGTGTGACTTTCAATTGTCCATATGGCGCCGTCCTCCACAAGAGAAATGTGATGAGACTCCAGCCAGATGTAGGGCATCAGGATGGATCAGGCAGGTCCGATGAACGGAAGAGGTCAGTATCTCGATCTCAGGATTGACATGTAACTCAGAGGGACAGATAGGGGAAGAAAACACAGGTTGTTAGGTTTTGTTACCTTTCTTATCAACAAGGTATTTGTTTCCTCCCACAGAACTGTCACTCACTCACTGTTTTTTTGTTTTTTTGCACCATTCTGTATAAACTCTAGAGACTGTTGTGTGTGAAAACCCCAGGAGATCAGCAGTTTCTGAAATACTCAAACCAGTCCATCTGGCTCAAACCAACACCCATGTCACAGTGAAAGAAAGTCACACTTCGAGATCACGATTTTTCCAATTCTGATGTTTGAAGTGAACATTAACTGAAGCTCTTGATTTGTATCTGCAGGATTTTATGCATCATGCTGCTGTCAAGGGATCGGCTGATTAGAAAACCGCATAAAACAGCAGGTGGGTGGGTGTTCCTAATAAAGTGGATGGGGAGTGTAGTTTAGTGAACTATTTATGAGGAAATATGGTCCACTGAATATAATTATTTGATATTGCTCTTAAATTTGACCAATAAAAATGAAGATATTAATAATGGATTCATAAGTTAATGCAATTTTTGTAAATGTTCCGACAACATTATGAATGTTACGGTATATGATTTTAGAAACGTTTTCAGGAATGTTATTTTCAGAATGTTACAGCCTAACCTTTTTATAGCTTGTTGAATACTTACTGAACATTCCAGTAGCATTCTCTGTTAGCTTGGAAGCCTTTGGAGCATAATTATTGGCCAATAAAAGCTGGGTAAAGAGGAACGGGTAAAAAGCTGCTTTTAGATTGGCGCGCAATGACAGGAGTCAATGAGTACTGATTAATTCAACATGGTATTTCATTCTACTTGCTCCAATTCATTATGGTTTAAAAGACAAGCCAGAAAATATTTGCATAAAAATGAAACCAAAGTCAATCCATGTGTGAGTCCATCCGTGAGCCACAAAAGATTTACCCTGATCGTCCTTTCAGTGCCAGCAGTCCCATCTAAATTTACACTCTGGATGAATTCAGCTGCTGGCATAGTGAGCCAAAAAAAAAAAAGTCAAAATGGCTGGTGGTGAAGAGTGACCAGACCAAAGTCAATCCTCCATGGATAGGAGGCTGCTTAGGGAGCACCATTTAAAATTTTCATACTGAAGGAACTGAGAGAGGAGTTTTGTGTGTCTCAGGTGGTGGATGTTGAGCGTGGCTTCAGGATGGCGGTCTAGAGGAAAGACTTTGTCAGTGGACATTGATAGATGTGGATAAGTTAAGATAAGGGCTCTAAGGGACAGAGCTCAGAGAATACCGGACATTGACCTTCCCTTTCCGACAAACTATCAGATGTGCATCTCTAAAGAGGCATGAAAAAGCTTGATTTGATCTATTACATGGGTCATGGACTTCACTAAGGTTTAATTTTAGGTTACAGGAATTGTTCAGTTTCCTGTATATATATATATGAGTGATTCCACGCTTATGGGTACTGAAATGGGGACATGAACTTATTCACCTAAAACCATTTCTTTTTTTACCATCAGGTCACAAAACATGTAATCTTTAATGAATGATATGTTAAAAGATAACTTTAATTTTCTGAGATGTAATAAAAACATATTTATATGCCAAAGTCAAGCCTATGAGTTCCAAAATGATGTCTGTTACATTACTTCTGTTACGATTGTCCATCTCGCGTCTGTTACAAATTAATTACAATCTAGCTATATACCATGTTAATCTTATTGAAAGAATGTGTATGTTTATTCTACTACACATGTTTATTAATTATATTTGCTAAAACATCACCTTCCTATGTTTCAAAAAGTAATTCTACATTGTTAAAATTGAGAATATATATGTCCACAACACTTCTGTTACGTTCTGACTTTGGCATATAAATATGTTTTTATTACATCTCAGAAAATTAAAGTTATCTTTTAACATATCATTCATTAAAGATTACATGTTTTGTGACCTGATGGTAAAAAAAGAAATGGTTTTAGGTGAATTTTTAAAAATAAGTTCATGTCCCCATTTCAGTACCCATAAGCGTGGAATCACTCATACATATATATATAAACATAAACATTATGACTACTGACAGGTGAAGTGAATAACATTGACTATCTCATTACATTGGACATTGGCACCTGTCAAGGGGTGGGATATATTAGTCAGCAAGAGAACAGTCAGTTCTTGAAGTTGATGTGTTGGAAGCAGGAAAAATGAGCAAGCATAAGGATCTGAGTGACTTTGACAAGGGCCAAATTGTGATGGCTAGATGACTGGGTCTGAGCATCTTCAAAATGGCACATCTTTTAGGGTGTTCCTGGTGTGCAGTGGTTAGTACCTACCAAAAGTGGTCCAAGAAAGGTCAACCAGTGAACCGGCAACAGGGTCATGGATGTCGCAGGCTCATTGATTCAAATGGGGCATGAAGGCTAGCCCATATTGCCCAATCCCAGAGAAGAGCTACTGTAGTACAAACTGCTGAAAAAAAATAATGCTGACACCTTTCTGTTTTATCCAGCATTAACTTTTTCAGCAGTTTGTGTTACACTAGCTCTTCTCTGAGATTGGAACATATGAGCTAGCCTTTGTGCATTGTGAGAACTAATGAGCCTTCACCACCCATGACCATGACCCTGTCACCGGTTCACCGGTTGTCCTTTCTTGGACCACTTTTGGTAGGTACTAACCGCTGTACACCAGGAACACCCCACAAGATGTGCCATTTTGGAGATGCTCAGACCCAGTCATCTAGCCATCACAATTTGGCCCTTGTCAAGGTCACTCAGATCCTTACGCTTGCTCATTTTTCCTGCTTCCAACACATCAACTTCAAGAACTGATTGTTCTCTTGTTGCCTAATATACCCCACCCCTTGACAGGTGCTGTTGTAATGAAATAATCAATGTTATTCACTTCATCTGTCAGTGGTCATAATATTATGGCTGATCAGTGTGTGTGTGTGTGTGTGTGTATATATAGTGTTGTTGTCAGAAGTTTACATACAGTGACATGAATGTTATCTTGGATATGAATGTCATGGCAATATTTGTGCTTTGACCTGTTCTTTTTCTGTGGCAGAATGTACAGCATACATCTTTAATTAAAAAAAAAAAAAACTAGAATTTGGTGTACAATTTTAATTTTCTTTGGGTTTTCTGAAAATCAACACATGGTCAAAAATACACATGTAGGGTCAAAAATAAACATACAGCACACCTAATATTTGGGCAAAATGTCTCTTCACAAGATTCACCTTGACCAAACATTTTTGTTTATCATGAACAAGCTTCTGGCAGAATTCTGGTTGGATATTTCATGACTCTTCATGGTAGAATTGGTAGAGTTCAATTAATTTTTTTTTCTTGGCATGGACTCGACTTATAAGCACGGTTCATATATTTTCAATAGGGTTGAAGTCAGGACTTGTTTTAAGCTTAATATTAGCCTGCTTTATCCTCCACAACCAGCTCTGATGTGTGTTTAGGTTCATTGTCCTGTTGTAACTCCCAAGTCCCAAGTCGCGTTCAAGTTTCTGATGGTTTATGCTGAGGAATTCTGAGGTAGTCCTCCTTCTTCATTATCCCATCCACTTTGTGCAATGAACCAGTTCCACTGGCAGCAAAACAGCCCCAGAGCATGATGATCCTACCACCACCACCAGCTGGTACAGTGTCCCTCTGTACATGGTGGTCATTGTGGCCAAACAACTCAATCTTTGTGTCATCTGACCATACAGCTTTCTTCCAGAAGGCTTTTTCGTTGTCTGTGTGGTCAGCTTCAAACTTTAGTTCAGCTTGAAGGTGTCAATTTTGGAGCAGGGGGTTATTTCTTGGATAGCAGCCTCTTAGTCCATTATGATGTAAAACTCACTGAACTGTAGACAGTGATCCATCAGCTTCCATTTCATGGCAGGGCTGTGCCATGGTGGTTCCCAGGTTGTTCCTGACCATCCAAGCCAATTTCCTTTCAGCTGAGGGTAACAGCTTGGGTTTTCTTGAAGCAAAGTGGCTTGACAAAGTGACTACACCTCACAATAACTTGCGTACAATTGTTTGAACTGATCTTGGAATTTGCAGTTGTTTAGAAATAGCTCCAAGAGACATTCCAGAGTTGTGTACATCTGCGATCCTCTTTCTCAGATCTGCACTGAGCTCCTTAGACTTTCCCATTGTGTTGTGTGTTGGTCAATCCAATGAGTGCTGTAAACAAACCCTTTTTATGAAGGCACAGAGAAGCTACCAGCTGTAGTCAATCATGATCACTAAAAGGAAGTTAAAAGACCTCGGCCTTGGCAAGATAAAAGACATTTTGGACGTTTCAACACCTCTGAATTAATAATCTAAATGAGTGTGTATACATTTTTGACCCTATATGTGTAATTTTGACCCTGTGCTGATTTCAGAAAATGCAAAGAAAATTAAAACTTGTGCACCAAATTCTAGTGTTTCTTTCTTTTCTTTTTCTTTTTTTAAATTAAAGATGTATGCTGTACATTCCCCTACAGAAAAAGAATGGTTCAAATAAATTACTGAAAGCCCAACTATTGCCATGACATTCATATTCAAGATGACATTCATGTCACTGTATGTAAACTTCTGACCACAACTAATATATTTGAATCCAGATATACAGTAGATAAAACAGGAAAAGCAGCAGTGCTATTTCAAGGTTCTGACTCTATGCCACTGGCACACATACTCACTCCCTTAAAGCACCTTTGAAATCCAAAATGGAGCCTGGCTACTGTTAACTTGTTCCAGTTCTCCTGCTGATCTTGCGGAGAACAGGGCTGGGAGTTCTGCTGACTCCACACTCGCTGGCTGTCCAGCGGAGGCAGCTCAGAAACTCTGGTCCCTGGCTTCCTGGAGTGACAAACTTGGCAGGCCGCAGTGGTAATGAGCTCCAGACCGAGGAGAGAGCAGCACTTTCTGGCTGCACAGATGATGATGGTGATGGCGGTGGGTTTGAGTTTGGGCTGCGTTATTCTTTCCTTTTAAAACTCTTCATAAGATGATCTCTACTCGCATTTCAAATTGCTCAGTGGCAGGGTCTGACCACCAGAATAGTTTCAAGGCACGTTGGCATTAATTCTAAACTATCTGTGGAACAGTACAGGAAGGATGGCACACAGTCTTCCCTCCATTGGTGGTGTATGTCTTTGATAGGTGTTGCATCTAGTGCGAGTGAAGGCCATAACATACAGTATTTACATCATTTTTATTCTCATCAAAAGGTTCAGTAAGACCATTTGCCCTGGGAATGGGGGTGGGGTCATCCTGGAGTAGACCACACCCATTGGGATATGAATGTTTCATCAGCCAGAAGGAATTTGGATTGATTTGCAGTAACACTGCCATTATGTTTCTTTCAAGCAAATGCTATCTGTCAGTCAACTGGAATGAGTGGGGCCATCTTTTATTATCATCTTATAAAAGAGTAGGGTTAATCTGTTGCTGCTGTTTCAGAAAAATTAAACACCTTCTAACCAATCAGAACCAAGAATTCAACAGTGCCTTGGTATATTAATATCTTAACACACACTACTTCACCATTTGTTTGATTTGTAATGAAAGATAATGAAATCTCGCACATACTAAATGTCATGTTGCTATAAATTAAATGTCGTCTTCATTTTGCCCAACTATAGATGTATCAGCCATCTATTATTTACCAAAGATTTATGTGTTCATATGATTTGCTTTAATTAAGGGTTTTTTTTGTTTGTTTCTTTGTTTGTTTGTTTTTTATATTGACATTATTCAATCTCTGGTTCTCAGGTTTGAGCTTGAGAAGCAAGTAGACCTAATTGATGACATCTCGTGTTGCTGGTGTTTATTCACATTCGAATGCTTTAATCCATAAAGATCACAAACTGTTCCTTTCCACAAATGCCTTGCTCGATACGTAATGAATCTGTAATCAAGGTTGATAGCTTCCTTATCTTGTTAATGGACCTGTTAATAACACTAAAGTGAACACACTGAAAGACTTGATGTATAACAAGCCCCAGGCTTAATGCATTGAATTTCAATACATCCACGCTCTACCTGCCTGTGTGTCCTTCTTTGTGCTGAGCTCTTTCATTTAATCAAGCAACAATTAAAAAGCCAATGGATCAATTAAGCAATTTTACAGCTAATCATTGGCCTGCTCTTTTTCCTTTTCTTTTTTTAAACCCAGCCAGCAAAGTGACTGCACACATTGTTAATGTGTCCAAAAAAGGGGTTGCGCTGCCGCTACTCCCGAATGATTTCCGATGAATTTAGACTAATTCTTGAAGTGGAAACACGCCTCCCCTCAAGTGCTGGCAGTGGCTTTGAAAGCACTCGGGCAGCAACTTTCTTCCAATATCTCCTTATTTGAATCAGCAAAATGGCTATTAGCTGAGCCACTGTGCCAAATCTCTCTACATAATCACAGTGAAGGTGGTACTTTGGACAAGTTTATTGTGACAGCTGTTTGTGTGTGTAGAGTGTGTAATGCATGTTTCATTTTCATTATAGTAAATGGGTTTGAATGTTTCCTCACATCTACCAGCCTACGAGAATGTAAACAGTGTGGTCAAATTACAAGCGTTGGCAATTACAGGTGCAAATCCAGTGCTTTGAAATGTCACATGGAATCTTTATCACATTTTGCTTTTACAGTATGAATTTATTGTATGTAGTGATTGTGTGCAGAGACGTACTGTCTTGTCTGTTCAGTATGTGACATTTTCGTATTATATCTGTGGATTGGCAGGGCAGCTCAAGTGGACTCTAATACCACTTCTCCAACAAACTGTACGTAACTCTTGCTATGGCTTGGCAATGAATTAGAACCTCGGGCTATCCATATATCCTGGCTGTGTGTGTGTGTGTGTGTGTGTGTGTGTGTGTGTGTGTGTGTGTGTGTGTGTGTGTCACTTTCCCATTACATAACTCTTCTCATGAAAGTAGAAGGGGTTTCTCTGTAGTGAACTGACAAACAAGTAGTGAAATACTACTCAGAATTTTAAATAAATAAATAAATATGGGCCTGGCATTATCATTTTATTGCTGCGTCACCATGCTGTGTTTCTCTCTAGAATGAACTAGTAAGCATGTAACATTGATTTGTTTGTGATGGCAGCGTCCCCAAACACAATGGTGCCAATATTTTAATTTTTCGTGAGAATACAGAGAAAAAAAATAAGCTTCACCTAAGCTTTGCCTATACACTCCAATATAGCCAAGGGTGCCAATACTTTTAACCATAATTGAATACACGCATGAGAACATGTCCACTTAAAGACTGCTCAAACAGCTAAAGGATGTCAAAACTTTAATATTTACTGAGACTACAGAGATGTTTGTAACCAAAAATCGCATACCAGATAACATTTGACAAAAATTCAATCCATTATACCCTATGTAGAGTGCAAATAAAGTGAAGAGGAAGTCATTTGAGATTTGTCTGAAATGATAATTTTATGGATAGTTTTTGCTTCATATTGGTGCCAGTTAGAACTAGGTGTACTTGGGGATCAGGTTACAAGCACTGTTTGTTGTGTATTATGTCATGCAAAAAGAGAACTGTAACAGAATAGGGTTATGCTAGTTTGTTAGCTGGTTAGTAACATTAGCTAGCTAGTGTTACGTTAAAAAGTCAGGAAGAGTGATACGTATAAGAAAGTTAACCAAACAGCTAATCAAACAGAGGAGCAATGTTAATTTGGACACTTCTGAGCTGTATTTATTATTATTATTATTATTATTATTATTATTATTATTATTGTGTGATGTGTTGCAGTTATCTCACAATTTGCTTATAAATAAACCAGAACTTGAACCACAAGTCCTGTTGCTTTCTGCTTGGGGCTGGTTACCTCGCCCACGACAGAGTAAGCAGGGCGAGGTATTGTAATCAGTGCAGTTTGTTACTTACGAAAATCAGAGATTTTTGCAAGTATGTTGATCTGACAGTTTGTTTGTTTGTTTGTTTGTTTGGTGGTGGTCTAGCGTCATTATTTCTTGACCAATCTTCACCAAAATGCACAGCACAACTCACTAGGGTCACACAAAGACATGTTTTTGGTGGGTCAAGGTCAAAGGTCAATGTCACCAAGGTCAAATCTTGTAAAAACACCTAATTGGCCATAACTTCCATTTCTTTGTGATTTTCACAAGTATTGTGCTCTGCAAGACTTTTTGTTTGTTTGTTTATGTGTCTGTCTGTTAACAATCTAGTGTCTAGATGGTTGCACCGATTGATTTCAAATTTTCAGGGTAGGTGGGCAATGGTCAGAAGATTACCTGATTAAATTTTGGGGGTAATCGGGTCAAATTGAAGATCAAGGTCACCGGAAAGGTCAACCTTTCAGTCAAAATAACATTTTCCATTATAACTCAAAAACGGTTGCCGATAGACAAATGTTTACTATTATGAGCATATAGGAACTCCCATATGCCCTTTCATTTGGCACCATGATCTTTGACCTTGAGGGACCTTTAAAGGTCAAACTCAAGGTCACGGATTTTCAGAGGGCTGTAATTTGAAAACCATTAATGGTAGACAGATATTTACTATTATCCACTTACAGGAAGTGTCATATGGGCTTTCATTTGGCACCATGACCTTTGACCTTGAATGACTTTGAAATGTCAAACTCAAGGTCATGGATTTTCATAGGACTATAACCTGACAGCTGATGATTGAGAAATATTACCATTATCAACATATAGGTATATTATTAGTGCTGTTGGGCAAGGTTTGTTTTGTCTTGCAACACTTGTTCTTTATTTAAATGAGCCTTTGTTTTGGTTTTGTTTCAGTCTCTGCACTTGTCCTGTCATTGGTTTGTTAGCTGACTGTGTTCACCTGTTTTGTCTCATCTCATTATCTCTAGCCGCTTTATCCTGTTCTACAGGGTCGCAGGCAAGCTGGAGCCTATCCCAGCTGACTACGGGCAAAAGGCGGAGTACACCCTGGACAAGTCGCCAGGTCATCACAGGGCTGACACATAGGCACAGACAACCATTCACACTCACATTCACACCTACGGTCAATTTAGAGTCACCAGTTAACCTAACCTGCATGTCTTTGGACTGTGGGGGAAACTGGAGCACCCGGAGGAAACCCACGCGGACACAGGGAGAACATGCAAACTCCACATAGAAGGGCCCTCGCCGGCCACGGGGCTCGAACCTGGACCTTCTTGCTGTGAGTCGACAGCGCTAACCACTACACCACCGTGCCGCCCCTCACCTGTTTTGTGTTCAACCTTAATTAGTTTGCTGATTTAATCCTTGTTGTGTCTACTTCTTCTCACAAGTCTTGCCAATTGTTCTCATGCATTTGTCTCATTAAGCCCAAGCTGTAGATTCTGTTTTCTGTTTTGACCTTTGCTTGTGTTTCCGTTGCTGATTACAGGTATTCCTTGTTTAACCCAGTCTTCCTGGTAACTATGGATCTCTTGGATTCACCCCAATAACACATATGTTAGCTTTTCAGATTTGTGTTCTGCCTCTAGTCTCCATACGTTACACTGATCTTAGAATGTGAATGGGTGAACGAGGTATTTTCCAGACACACTGCATGGCACAAGGCCACAGGACTATTACTTGGTTTCTTCAGGTCTTGGAACCGCCCTCCTGCTCCAAGACATTTAACAAGCTAGCCTGTTGAGCATATGGGCAAGCATCAAAAAAAGAAAAGAAAAGATTTTTAAAAGTTCATTTTTCCAGACTAGTTGCTTCATATTAAAACCTTGCACCAGGCATGTGTGTGTGTGTGTGTGTGTGTGTGTGTGTGTGTGTGTGTGTGTGTGTGTGTGTGTGTGTGAATTTTGTATATAGTCACATTTTATGGGAAGTAGACTCATTCTTCAGTCACTCTTTGCCGTGGTTCATTATGGTCTAGTATTTGCCTAGTCATTTTGTCACTTCCGTGATAAGAACCACAAATGAAATGCCGAGCTCTTTAGAGGACTGACAGGCCACAGCATGGAAAACATGCAACTTTTTGTTAAAGATAAGCAGGAAAAGTGGGAAAATATTGCTTCTTTTCTTCGAAGTACTCCTTTCTGCAGTGACTGTGTGTCCTCAAGACAACATGTCTCATCCCTCAAGTGTCTCTGTGCCACTTTTCCAGCTGGATGACTTCATCTTATACTGTACATTTGTTCCAGAAATTTGTTCCAGACTTATTTCTAGAAAGCAGGGTGGCTCTGGCTTTTACCCCTAAGGTGCTGATATGGTGAAAGGGCCCACATACTGTGTATACAGTACACATTTTTACATTATCTTTCAAATTTTTATTGATAACTTCCCCAGGTTTGGCATGGCGATGTAATGTGGATTTTTCCTACAGTTAATACTGTAGCTGGTGATCTAAAATGACAGTAATTGCGCTTGATAGCATGCTAACACTTTGTAAGTTGTATCTTACTTACATGAATTGGCCGAGTGTGTCCACCTCTCGACCAAGAGATTGTGAGTTCCACTCGCAGCCATCATAAAATGCTACCAACTGCCATCTGGCAAGGCATGCTGCATTACAGATGCAAGTTTGGAGTCAAATTCTTGCGAGTACCAGAGGACCAGGCCCCCACTGTAACCCTAGCTATGTAATAGGTGAGAGGCCGAGGGCTACTGAAAAGGAGACTGGTGCCGCCTGATGTGTCATAAGGACCTGGATAGTACTTGGATGGGAGACTGCCTGGGATTACCAAGTGCTAGCATAGAAAGGACTTTTTCCAACTTACTTACTATTACTAAAAGAGCAAGATGTTGTTTGAAATAGCTTCTTTCATAATGAGAATCCTCAGCATGTTACCACAAAGTGCAGCCTCCTCTATTGTCAAGACTTCCTGTGCCAGCAAACGTAAGGTTACGGCTTTACCTCTGACAGTTACAAAAGGCTGACACTGGAGACTCCTTCCAAAAATGTTCAGTAAACCTCTCCTCACAGAAAATGCCACTATTTCAACAAAAAATCAAACAAACGTTTTTGTGGAACATCTGCCATATAAGTCCCTCTGTAAGCACCTATAGAAACCATAATGTTCTTAATAAGCACACTAGTAAACCTGTGATTTGTCTTGCAGCTGAAACTACTGTCAAAGTTTTCTGACCAATCAGAAGTGAGAATTCAATAGCATTATGGTATAAAATGTTTTACAAGTAACTTTGAGATAACTAGGTGGAAAACAGGAAGAGTGTATAGAGAAAGTTTTGTTCAATAGTGGTCTAAGACCAGGTGCAAGTCCCTGAGGCACTTCTGAGGGTTCAGATCATAATATCAAGTGACAGATGAGAGCACAGGTCAAGTGATTTATGTCTAAATTGTCAGTACACTATAATCTTAAATGAATGTGGATCAGGCCGGGGCAGGGCTAATCTTAATCCTTGTGAACCTTATTAAATTTTTTTTTTATTAAAAAAGTAAAAGAAAAAGGTGTGATTGCTATTATAAGTGTGATCCTTAAACTATTTATGCATAATTTTAACACCTTTCACTCTATATGTAGAGTATGATCTCAAATCCCACTGACTCAAAGCCCCAACAGGAATCATGTGTTAGAGCTCGATTTTGAATGCATAATTAATTATCGAGGCAGAACTGCCATCACTGACCTCGCACACTTCCCGCTCTTTCTGCTTTAATCCAAAGCCTGTGACAAATGCCTGCTTGTGCACTTGACAATGAAGAAGCTAAAAGGGAAAACCAAAAAGAGCTCGACAAAAGCTGGAAGATAAATGATCCGATTTGAGCCGTTTTCAAGGAGCAGAGATCTTGTAAACAGCGAACGCTGTCTCGCAGCAACCGGCCCATGTGTTAGCACCTTGTTGGGTCGACTGCAGCCTGGCAGACGGACTTGTTTTTACAGGGATCAGCACTGAAAGAGCCAGGGTGCTTATTTTAACACCTGCCCTGGAGCTCTGTCTGCTCCCAGCTCCAAGTCAACTCAACGCCCCCCTTTCCAATTCATCACCACCGCCGCCGCCGCCACCACCCCCAGTGGCCCTCTTTGTCTGGGCCCTGTGCCAAAGGCCTCCGAGGCCTATTCTAGCCACGGCAGGCCCCTACAAATCAACCCCAGAGACGGCAGTCAACTGATCTCTGAGCAAAATGCCTCTGCCGCACACACAATGCCTTAAATCTTCCACTCATTAAACAGAGAGACGCATCCAAGCAATTAAGAGTGAGCTCTTTGATGTATGAGTGTGGCATGCATTGCACAAATACATCAAGCTGCAAACTTCATTCAGTGAATTTGCCAGCGATCACAAAAGGAAACCAAATTTCCCCCAGTGACAGGGAAGGAACATATTCTCAACTCTGTGCATCTGGTCAGTTTCAGTTTGCTTTCTCTCCTCTGTTAAAACGTCCATTCCCCCCTAAAGTCTAGGTCTGATCAATCCCAGAGACTCAGCTGTACCCAGTAGGAAAAGACTGTCCATCCTGCGAAACTTCAGTGATCTGACAAACCTGGGCAGATGTGCCAAGTGCCTCCTGCTCAAGGGTTACATCAAGCTGGAAGCGATGGCCACAGATGGTCCGTATTTCACTCCTGGTCATCTTCTGTTGTGTTCTCTAAGGTTAGGCTCTTGTTCGAGGAGTTATTCATGACCTTTCAGGAGAAAAAGGAAGTGATCAGTGAGTGTGGGGAGAGTTTTCAGACTCAAAAAGCATAGACGTTAGAAAAAAGCTACGTAAAAAGAAACAAATTTCACATTAGGGTGGTGTTCATAGACCTACATAGCACCAATAAAAGCCCTTTAAAGTGCTGATGACACGTTTTTGACATCTTTGGCGATGTTTTATAACATAAAAAGTAATTCCCGATGATCCATATATTAATTCACGAAGGCGCCTATTTTACAAGTTATGATAAAAAACTTGGCTATTTGGGTAAATTTGACAGGGCTGCAGCACCCAGGAGACGAAGGAGGAGGAGAAGCTATATGACGTCAGCGAAAGAACCTTCCTCCTAACTTACCAGTTTGTTGTTGATGCGACAGGTGTTCAGTTTATTATTATTAGTATTTTTATTATACATTATATATATATATATATATATATATATATATATATATATATATATATATATATATATAGTTATTATGCCTTCGCGTTCTGTTGCCGGCTTTTGCTCCAACACCACAAGGATGGGGTAAGTTTATTCAAGATTCCCAGAGATCCCGAGCTGCATGCGAAGTGGGTGAAGCAAGTCAGGCGCACTCGTGACAAGTGGGAGCCCTCACCAACATCCGTCCTGTGCTCTGAACACTTCGATTTGGATTGTTTTGACACCCTTCCCAGCTTAAAAGAATCTCTTGGGTGTTCAGTTCAGCACAAACGTGTGCTGCTACCATCAGCAGTGCCTACACAGTGTTGCCAGATTGGGAGGTTTCCCGCCCAGTTGGGCAGTTTCAAGTGCATTTTGGTGGGTTTTGAACATATTTTGGGCTGGAAAACATCAGCAGTATCTGGCAACAGGGCGGGAAACCTCCCAATCTGGCAACACTGCCAGTATTCCGGAGGGGGTCTACTAGTAGCTATGCTGGATCCAAAGACAGTCCTCCTGTCAGAACATGTGTTGTGAAACGACATAAGATAAAGGTACGTAGAGCTATAGATTCTACATGATAATCATAAATGTAATCATAAAGTCGGCGTGATATCAGTCATGTATTTGCTTGTGAAAGCTTGCGGCTTTCATGTAACTGCTGCCTAGCAATGAGAGGCAAAGGGTAAAGAGGGTAGGCTATCATAGATTCTATTCGGAAGAGATCAACACAATTCTAGACTCCCAGAAGAGGAAGAGCTAGCACTAGAGAGTTCAATGGCGTTTTCATGCACCATTTCCATTGAGTAGAACCAGAGTAGAACAGCCAGTGAACCGCAGCATGTTCTTCCGCTGACGTCACAACATGGCCGCGAGCCACGGACCCAGTTTTCTTGCGCTGTGCAATTAAAAGTTGGATATTCGCGTAACAACAGCTTCTTTTTACGTAATTATAACAGAAATCTAACATGTTTGCCATGTTGTATAGTTTATTTAAGAAATTGCATAGAGTCATGTTCGTGTCATCAGCCCTTTAAGAAAGCTGAAATAAACCCACTCAAGCACACTGTTGGTGTAACACCTGGGTCACGTGACATTTTTGTTGACAAAGTTGTGTGATGAGACTTTCCTGGCTGATCTACCCAATTTGTAGTTATTTCTGCTGTTTACAAGAGTGTTATGAATAATTACAGTGCTGGCATGACCTCATGTGTTTATTTAAGCAAAGTGAGCTCCATTTGAATATCTATAAGAGTTGCAAGGAAAATGTTTGATTTTAATGTCATGGCACCGTTGTTATGGACTTGCATACATTTTCTCCAGTCTTTAATTCAGGTGTGTTTATAAGTCAAGTCAAGTCAAGTTTATTTGTATAGTGCTTTTAACAATAAACATTGTTGCAAAGCAGCCTTACAGAATTTGAATGACTTAAAATATAAGCTAATTTTATCCCTAATCTATCCCCAATGAGCAAGCCTGTGGCGATGGTGGCAAGGAAAAACTCCCTCAGACGACATGAGGAAGAAACCTCGAGAGGAACCAGACTCAAAAGGGAACCCATCCTCATTTGGGCAACAACAGACAACATGACTATAACATAAAGTCAGCTTCGTTGATACTATAAACCCCCCACTGACGGAAACCTGAATGCAAAACTGTTCATGACAACCGCAGTCCCAAAGTCAGCAAGTCAACTGCAGCCCTAAAGTCAGCAAGTCAACTGTAGTCCTAAAGTCAGCAAGTCAACTGCAGTCCCCAGCCACAAAATCACCATTTTTGTATATAACATTTTAATTAAAACCTATGACAATGCCATGACGCCCTCATGACAGTTATGTATCACTGTGTCACTTCATTACCAAAATATACTGATCTCCAAAGTCAAATGCCATAATGGTCTAATATGACCCTTGAAAGGGTCACCCAGTACATATTTTGTCCTTATGTCAACCATCACATCACCTACATTATGTGACATAGGTTTTATGTCAACTGGACAGTAAAAATGGACAAAACCATTCAAAGTCTTGAGAAGTAATGCTATACCTAAAAAAAAGAAAGAAAAAAACTTTCTAAATCCAGTAATTATACAGTTTTATGTACAGGAAAGGGTTATGAAGGGTTTTTGGAGCCCTATGAACACCATTCTTACGTAACAGTAAAAACAAAGCATGTTCCATGACTAATTAGTATAACACTATCTCTTAAGTCACATAAAAAGCTAGCAAAATAGCTACTTTTGGACGAGATCATCCAAAAATAAATAAATAAATAGAATAAAATAAAATATAATAAAATTCAAATTAAAAAAAAAAAGCTTGAGGAGTGAACATTGAAAAAATCTAGCAGATGATGAAGTCCAGCACTACAATCTCAAGGTAACAGGAAGTGAATGTGTGAAGGAAGTTATATTTTAAGGTTATTGCTCCTGCAGCTTGTGGCAAGCTTCATCATTATACTTTTCTTGAGACTTTCATATAAATTACACGGAAATCATTGATCTTTAAAATTCCTGGGAATTTACCCAGCTCTGCCTCATGACCATATGTTAGAATGCACAGGTTGTATATTTCATAGCAGAAAAAAAAAACCCAGAAGAACCTTGCTATCCTGTTATTGTTACCTGAAACTGTGGTCATCTGGGTGCTTTAGTACCCCAGACCAAATACTTCCTGATCCGGCTGTGCCTCTGGACCCCAGACAAATACCTGTAAACTGTGTTAAAGGAGTGATTTTACTGAAACTTCATCTCTTTGTCCATGTCCTAGTATTGTTCATGGGGTGTAATTGACTTGGCAGATTTCTTTATTCAAAGGTTTTTTGTTTTTTTTAATGAGTGAAGCCAAATCCAATCTGAGCGCACAGCTGAGTGACTGAAGATTTTACAACTTTGCTCAAGGGTCCAAGAGTGGAGCTGTGGTAGTGCTGGGATTTGAACTCATAGCCTTCCGGTCACTAGTACTAATGTCTCGTAAACCACAGTTCAAGTACCAGATGTCGGGTAATTTTATTATTTCTTTAAAAAAAAAGAGCTCCATCTTACTTTTGTTTGCCAACTCTCGGGTGAAAGGTTGGTGCTAACGAAAGCTTTTACACATTTTGCTTTGGTGCTCTGGATTTTAGATTGGAATATGCCAGCACTCAAAAATATGTGAATGAGACTTCTTTTTACCCCAAATAAAAACGACAGATGACAAAAAGCGATATATGATTCTCAAATGAATGACATCCCTGGAAGCCCTGTCTCCACCAACCCCCGACGATATGCTATCACCTAATGTTCACAATTGAAACAGTTTAAGTTCAAAGTATAAGGAAATACTATATTTATTTGAGGTCAGAGCTCAATTTATTGTGTGATGTAAAGTATGAATTATATGTTTTTTATTGTTGTTGTTTTAACCAACCATTTGTTGTTTTGTATTTTAACACCAGAACTCTGGAAGTACCAACACAGTAACAGAACAAGGTTGCAGTACTGAGACAGAAGTTCCATGAAAAACTAAAGTTTAGTACCCTTTTTCAAATCAAACATCAACTCAATCTCAAAACATATAACAACTTTTGATAGTCACATAACAGTTAACATAAGCACTGCAGTAGAACTACCCTGAGAAAAAAAAAATGTGATCCTGGAAGGTATTTTAGGTTCCTGAAGTGCTCCAAAGCTTCCCAAATGGCATCCTAAAAGGGAAACCTTATTTCATGGGGTTTCATGTAGAATCTTTAATGGGACAAACCAACCAAACATTTTCTAAGAGCGAATGGTAATTTCATGGTCATTAGCATGATAATCATAATTAAAGCCGCTAGTGGCCTTGACTGGCCCTTGCATGTGTGGTTCCGCAACCCAGGACATTCCGCCACCCAACGAAACAGTCACATGTCATATATTCATCAAATGTTTAAAGGTGATGTGCATGTTGCAAATGTCATGACTGCTTGACGGATGAGAGATAGACAGACAAAGACTGTGTGTGTGTGTGTGTGTGTGTGTGTGTGTGTGTGTTTCTGTGGTGTGAAAATGTACATTTATATATGTACAAAACTATACATGTGTCTCCTCCTTATCTCTATCTCACACTGTAATCTTAAGTCATCTTAGCTTTCCTGTGTCTGCAGTGTGTGTGTGTGTGTGTGTGTGTGTGTGTGTACATGCAGAGTTTTCATATGTCTGCAACAAAATGCACAATGATGGCAGGTCACTAATATATAGATTTAGGCACTGCCTAAAAGCGGAGCTCCCATCTGTTTCTGGGTTGTAGAATTTTCTTATATCCTAGCCAGTCTCTTTTGTTTTATTTCTTTACTGGTTAGCACTGGCCACTAGACGGTGTGTATGACTGGTAATTACTAACACTGGCCACTAGGCAGTGTGTATGACTGGTAATTACTAACACTGGCCACTAGGCGGTGTGTATGACTGGTAATTACTAGCATTGATCACTAGGCGGTGTGTATGACTGGTAATTACTAACACTGGCCACTAGGCAGTGTGTATGACTGGTAATTACTAACACTGGCCACTAGGTAGTGTGTATGAATGGTAATTACTAACACTGACCACTAGGCGGTGTGTATGACTGGTGGTACATGTACACGGACAAACCACAAAAAATCGACTCGATGGGTTTACCATTTTTTCTTAGGTATGGTGCTCTGCTGGAGCTCCGCTATTAGTGTGTGTGTGTGTGTGTGTGTGTGTGTGTGTTTGTCAGTGGGAGAGAGAAAGAGAGAGAGAGAGAAATGTGTGTGTGAGAGTGTGCTCATAGATGTTGCGTGTGCATGTGAGTGCATACTTGTGAGAGAGTGCATGTGTGTATGCATAAATATGCATATGACTGTGTGTGCATGAGTGTGCACAGAATTGTATATGTTATATCATCAGACTCATGGTATCCAATATTTTGTAAAGTTTCAGATCAATCCATCAATGAATTGAACATTTTTTCCCCATTTCCTGCTTGGCCAGATGGTGGCGATGTGCTAGGCATCTGAATTACACATGTGAATATCATCACAATCATAACACAATACTTTGTAAAGTGTCAGATCAATCAGTTAAGGCATTGCCAATTTCTGGCACATTTCCTGCTTGGCCAGGTGGTGGTGCTATAGCCGGCAGGCCCGTTGGGTGTCAGGTTATCATAATAATCATAATATCTATTGAAGTAAGAAGTGTCCGACCATACAGTCAATGCACTGTGGCTTTCTGACACATTTCCTGTTTATATGGCAAGATATTAAAATCATAAGGCCATTTCAACATATTACAAGATATCAAAAATCCCTTCGCAATTTAATATCAGCGACATCTTGGCATCACGTATAACAAATTTCACATGAATCTCATGAACCGTCTAGGAGGAGCATGTTAAAATTCATCATGTGTCAAAACACACATATTCAAAACCCTATTCTTTCCTTGGCCAGTTGGTGGTGCTATACCAGACAGGCCCATAACGGCAAAAGAGTATCAGAATCATATTACAAGATATCAAGTTCAACATTCAGCAATATCTTGGCATATTATATGTTATAATATTTCAACATATTACAACATATCAAAAATCCCTTAGCAATTCAACTTCAGCAATATCTTGGCATCATGTTTGCCAAGTTTGACATGAATCTGATGAACTGTCTAGGAGGAGTACGTTAAAAATGACCATGTGTAATTTCACTCCAAATGGCCTTATGACATCATCATTCCAAAGTTCTACCCATTCATTTCAATGGGAAATGGCAAAAGGGGCGCTATGAAGTCCCTGGGCCATGCCCGGGGCCAAAAGTCTGTGGCTGAGTAGTGGTGACAATGACTGACGTGTGTATCAAATTTCATGAGTTTTCGTGCATGGGAAATGCCTCAAATAAGGCCAAACATGGCATAATAATAATAATAATAATAATAATAATAATCTCATCTCATTATCTCTAGCTGCTTTATCCTGTTCTACAGGGTCGCAGGCAAGCTGGAACCTATCCCAGCTGACTACAGGCGAAAGGCGGGGTACACCCTGGACAAGTCGCCAGGTCATCACAGGGCTGACACATAGGCACAGACAACCATTCACACTCACACCTACGGTCAATTTAGAGTCACCAGTTAACCTAACCTGCATGTCTTTGGACTGTGGGGGAAACCGGAGCACCCAGAGGAAACCCACGCGGACATGGGGAGAACATGCAAACTCCACACAGAAAGGCCCTCACTGGCTACGGGGCTCGAACCCGGACCTTCTTGCTGTGAGGCGACAGCGCTAACCACTACACCACCGTGCCGCCAATAATAATAATAATAATAATAATAATCCTTTGAAAAACAATAGGGTCTCGCACCGAACGGTGCTCGGGCCCTAATTACCATGAAATAAGCTGCTAGCAAAAGGTTCCTTAATGGCTTTAGTAGTTTCGTATGGCATCACACCTCCAGATGAGCATCTCTAAGCCAGTTGTTAAAGGTGTCACCTCCTTCATTTATAGTGACGCAAGCCCCTTATGTAGTTTCCCCCATAAGGATCATTACCTTGTCGCAGGTCGGGGGGCTTGCATCTCTCAATAACCCTGAGAGCTATGCCAGCGGGAGACTAATCTCCCAGTAGGGCCACCCAAACCAGACTGGTCTAAGGGTAGAGGCTAGACTAAAAATGATTCAAACCCGGTGACCAGACTAGGACAACTATCCTGCTCCTGGCCCCACACCCTCTGAGCATCATGGCTATCAGATTTCAAAAAGAGTTCTTCTTGGAATCTTTACTAAATCAGAAAGACTTGAAAGGTTCAGCAGTAAAACTGGTGCAGTATTATGGTGCACATTGGTAGCTGAAGTTTCTGGGCTTCCACAAGTCATATGTTTAGCAGGATGTTGCATCATTCTAGCTTCCTGAAGATCATGGGAAGAAGAAAAGTTAATTTTCTCATTATTTTTCATCACTTGCAACGACATCATGATATTGTCTGATGAGATTGCTATCAAAGCACACACATTATCAGCTGAAAGTTTAGTATAATAGCCAAAAGTCTAAAAGTCAGTGGACTCCTGACCATCACATTCATATGTGGGTCTTCTCCAAACTGTTGCCACGAAGTGAGAAGTACACAGGTGTATAAAATTTTGAATCTTTGTCGACTGTACCGGCAGCACGGTGGTGTAGTGGTTAGCACTGTCACCTCACAGCAAGAAGGTCCTGGGTTCAAGCCAAGCAGCCTGCAAGGGCCTTTCTGTGTGGAGTTTGCATGTTCTCCCCGTGTCTGTGTGGGTTTCCTCCGGGTGCTCTGGTTTCCCCCACAGTCCAAAGATATGCAGGTTAGGCTAATTGGTGGCTCTAAATTGACCGTAGGTGTGAGTGTGAATGGTTGTTTTTCTCTGTGTCAGCCCTGCAATGACCTGGCGACTTGTCCAGGGTGTACCCTGCCTCTCACCCATAGTCAGCTGGGATAGGCTCCAGCTTGCCTGCAACCTACAATAATAGCCTGCGATAAGCGGCTACAGATGGATGGATGGATGTCTACTGTAGCACTACAATTTCCCTTCACTGGAACTAAGAGACCCAAACCTGTTCCAGCATGGCAATGCCCCTGTGCACAAAGTAAGCTCCATGAAGGCATGGTTTGCTAAGGTTGGTTTGGAAGAACTTGAGTGTACTGCACAGAATCCTGACTGAACTCAACCCCAGTGAACACCTTTGGGATGAACTGGAACATCGACTGCACCCCAGGCCTCTTCAGGGTGACCAGCTCAGTGCCTGACCTCTTATGGCTGAAAGAGCAAAAATCCCCACAGCTACACTTGAAAATCTAGTGAAAAGACTTCACAGAAGAGTGGAGGTTATTATACTGTAACAGCAAAAGAGGGACTAAATCTGGAATGGGATGCTCAAAAAGGATATATGGATGTGATGATCAGATGACACTCCCCGGCCACTTTATTAGGAACACCCATCCACCTGCTGGTTTATGTAGTTCTCTAATCAGCCGATCCCTTGACAGCAACATGATGCATCAAATCATGCAGATACAAATCAAGAGCTTCAGTTAATGGTCACTTCAAACATCAGAATGGGAAAAATTATGATCTCAAAGTGTGACTTTCTTTCATTGTGGCATGGGTGTTGGTTTGAGCCAGATGGACTGGTTTGAGTATTTCAGAAACTGCTGATATCCTGGGGTTTTCACACACAACAGACTCTAGAGTTTATACAGAATGGTGCGAAAAACAAAAAAACACTGAGTGAGTGAGTGAGTGAATGACAGTTCTGTGGGTCGAAACAAACGTCTTGTTGATAAGAGAGGTCAGAGGAAAATGGACAGATTGGTTTGAGCTGCCAGGAAGGATAGATATAGTAACTCATATAATCACTCTTTACAACCGTGGTGAGCAGAAAAGCATCTCAGCATGCAACAGCAGAAGAACACATTGGGTTCCAGTCCTGCAGCCAAGAACAGGAGTCTTAGATCCAAGAACAAGTTCCTATTAAAGTTCCTATTATTTGTCATCAGGCAATTATTATGGATGCTAGTATTTGCTAATATTTTTTCTCACATTCTTTTAGCTGCTCTCCAGTCATTGAGCCATCCTGTTGAACTTTTAGGGACGTAACTTTCTTGGCACTTGTTTCCTCTTAACTGCCATATAAAGATTTCACGAGCTAAAATTATGAATCATAATTCACAAGTTTGTTCATTCATCTCTCGAATCTTTTTTTTTTTTTTTTGGTGGGGGGGCTTCAGGATGTTCCTGCAGGATTTTCCAGTTAACTACGGCACTCTGCCACTAAGCCGCTCAATCCCTGTGAACCGGTGAAATATGAAGTGCTGATGTTGATACAGATTTTCACCAGAAATAAATCAGATAACCAGTAGCACTTCTCAACTGTAAATAAGTTTTTAAGGGACGTTTATTGCTCTCTGCTGCTCTCGTCCTGAACCATACATTTCCCGAAAGCGACAACTTTTCTGCACTCGGTTTGGCTTCCGAAATTACTCGCCAAACATCAAGAGAATCCAGGCAGTATTTTGTAAGCAAATATTTCTTTACAAATGATGCTCGGCATGTCATCTGTATATTTACGATGGCTCAAAGACATGGGTGTGTGGATCTAATTAAAAATGTGAGCGGGGTTAGCAGCCTGCCGCTTCCCCGCCAGTCTCTGGTTGCCAGCTCTTGGCAGCTCTCCTGTCAGAGAGCCAGCTGTTTAGTCCTGCCCTGAATTATTGCCAGGCCGCAATGCATTGTGGGACATCTGGTCCGAGCATTGCTTTTGTCATCTTTTGTCAGCGCAGTCTTTTAAGTTTCCCCAAGCTAAACGTTAGCAAGAAAGAGCGCCACTTCTTCTTCACTGGTGATTATTTTGAAATTGACAGGCTTGCTTTTGTTCTTTCTCTGTCACATTTCAAATCAACACTAATTCCTCACATTGTGTGTGTGTGTGTGTGTGGGGGGGGGGGGGGGGGGGTAGTGTTGTTTTTGTCAGGTACAAATGAGACAGAAAATTATGAATGAGAATAACTTGTGAATGCAAAATGCTAAAAAAAGAAATGTATGATTGTGTGTGTGTGTGTGTGTGTGTGTGTGTGTGTGTGTGTGTGACAGACATGTGTGTATGATTTGTAGTTTATATATTGTGCCTGTGATTGGGTCTGTCATATGTAATGTGTGTTGCGTGTGTTTATGATATAGTATGTGGTGTGTAGTGTGTGTATTTTCTTTGAGTCTGCAATGCGGTGTGTGTGATATGTGCAGTGTTTAGTGTGCAAGTGGGACAGTGTGTCTGAATCTATCATGTTTAATGTGGTGTGTAGTGTGTGTGTGCGTCCATTGTGTATGATCAGTGTGTGTAGTGTGCATGTTGTGTGTGTAGTGTGCATGTTGTGTGTGTGTGGACTGGATGACATATAGTGTGGATGATATGTGTATTGTGTGGTAGGTGTAATGTAATGTGTGTGTAGTATTATAAGGTCATGGTGTGCATAATATAGTGTGCATGTGTGTGTTTCCCAACAGGTTGCCAGTTTTTATTTTATTGGAATAAGCAGGTGTTGAGGATAAAATTAAAAATGTTTATCCATAAAATGGTGTGTGTCAGAAACACGAGTCATTTGTGTGTGTGTGTGTGTGTGTGTGTGTGTGTGTGTGTGTGTGTCAGAACCATGGGCCGTTTGTGTGTATGTAAGAACCGCAGGCTATTTGTGTGTATGTCAGAACCGTGGGTCATTTTATTTGTGTGTGTGGGCCAGAACCACGGACTGTTTGTGTGTATGTCAGAATTGTAGGTCGTTTTGTGTGTATGTCAGAACTACAGGCTGTTTGTGTGTGTGTCAGAACCGCAGGCTGTTTTTGTGTGGGTCAGAACCACAGGTCGTTTTGTGTGTCTGTCAGAACCCCGGGCTGTTTGTGTGTGTGTCAAAACCGCAGGTTGTTTTATGTGTGTGTTAGAACCACAGGTCGTTTTGTGTGTGTGTCAGAACCGCGGGCTGTTTGTGTGTGTGTCAGAACCGCGGGCTGTTTGTGAGTGTGTCAGAACCGCGGGCTGGTGTGTGTGTATCAGAACCACAGGTTGTTTGTGTGTCTGTCAGAACCGCGGGCTGTTTGTGAGTGTGTCAGAACCGCGGGCTGGTGTGTGTGTATCAGAACCACAGGTTGTTTGTGTGTCTGTCAGAACCGCAGGCTGTTTGTGTGTGTGTCAGAACCGCAGGTTGTTTTGTGTGTGTGTCAGAACCGCGGGCAGTTTGTGTGTGTGTCAGAACCGCGGGCTGTTTGTGTGTGTGTGTCATAACCGGGGGCTGTTTGTGTGTGTCAGAACCACAGGTCGTTTTGTTGTGTGTGTGTCAGAACCACAGGTCGTTTGGTGTGTGTGTCAGAACCGTGGGCTGTTTGTGTGTGTGTCAGAACCGCGGGCTGTTTGTTGTGTGTGTGTCAGAACCGCGGGCTGTTTGTGTTTGTGTCAGAACCGCGGGCTGTTTGTGTGTGTGTCAGAAGCACAGGTCATTTTGTGTGCATGTCAGAACCATGGCCCGATTGTATGTGTGTCAGAACCACAGGCCGTTTGTGTGTATGTCAAAACTGCAGGCTGTTTGTGTGTATGTCAGAACTGCCGGGCATTTTGTGTGTGTGTATGTGTCAGAACCATGGAACGTTTGTGTGTATGTCAGAACCGCAGGTCGTTTTATTTGTGTGTCAGAACTGCAGGTCGGTTTGTGTGTGTGTCAGAGCCGCGGGCTGTTTGTCTGTGTGTCAGAAACGTGGGCTGTTTGTGTGTGTGTGTGTGTCAGAACCGCAGGCTGTTTGTGTTTGTGTGTCAGAACCACGGGCTGTTTGTGTGTGTGTCAGAACCGCGGACTGTTTGTGTGTGTGTCAGAACCACAGGTCATTTTGTGTGCATGTCAAAACTGCAGGCTGTTTGTGTGTATGTCAGACCTGCCGGGCGTTTTGTGTGTGTATGTGTCAGAACCATGGAACATTTGTGTGTATGTCAGAACCGCAGGTCGTTTTGTGTGTGTGTCAGAACTGCAGGTCGGTTTGTGTGTATATCAGAGCCGCGGGCTGTTTGTGTGTGTGTCAGAACCGTGGGCTGTTGGTGTGTGTGTCAGAAACGCAGGTCGTTTCGAGTGTGTGTCAGAACCGCAGGCTGTTTGTGTGTGTGTGTCAGAACCGCGGGCTGTTTGTGTGTGTGTGTCAGAACCACAGGTCGTTTTGTGTGTGTGTGTCAGAACCGCGGGCTGTTTGTGTGTGTGTGTGTCAGAACCACAGGTCGTTTTGTGTGTGTGTGTCAGAACCGCGGGCTGTTTGTGTGTGTGTCAGAACCGCAGGCTGTTTGTGTCTGTGTCAGAACCGAAGCCTGTTTGTGTGTGTGTCAGAACCACAGGTCGTTTTGTTGTGTGTGTGTCAGAACCGAGGGCTGTTTGTGTTTGTGTCAGAACCGCGGGCTGTTTGTGTGTGTGTCAGAACCACAGGTCATTTTGTGTGCATGTCAGAACCATGGACCGTTTGTATGTGTGTCAGAACCACAGGCCGTTTGTGTGTATGTCAAAACTGCAGGTTGTTTGTGTGTATGTCAGAACCGTCGGGCGTTTTGGGTGTGTATGTGTCAGAACCGTGGAACGTTTGTGTGTGTGTGTCAGAACTGCAGGTCGTTTTGTATGTGTGTCAGAACCACAGGCCGTTTGTGTGTATGTCAAAATTGCAGGCTGTTTGTGTGTATTTCAGAACCGCCGGGCATTTTGTGTGTGTGTATGTGTCAGAACCATGGAACTTTTGTGTGTATGTCAGAACCACAGGTCGTTTTGTGTGCGTGTCAGAACTGCAGGTCGTTTTGTGTGTGTTTCAGAACCGCAGGTCATTTTGTGTGTGTGTATGTGTCAGAACCATGGAACTTTTGTGTGTATGTCAGAACCACAGGTCGTTTTGTGTGCGTGTCAGAACTGCAGGTCGTTTTGTGTGTTTATCAGAACCGCAGGTCATTTTGTGTGTGTGTGTCAGAACCGCAGGCTGTTTGTGTGTGTGTCAGAACCACAGGTCATTTTGTGTGCATGTCAGAACTATGGACTGTTTGTATGTGTGTCAGAACCACAGGCCGTTTGTGTGTGTGTCAGAACCGCAGGCTGTTTGTGTGTGTGTGTCAGAACCGCGGGCTGTTTGTGTGTGTGTGTCAGAACCACAGGTCGTTTTGTGTGTGTGTGTCAGAACCGCAGGCTGTTTGTGTGTGTGTCAGAACCGCAGGCTGTTTGTGTGTGTGTCAGAACCACCGGTCATTTTGTGTGCATGTTAGAACTATGGACCGTTTGTGTGTATGTCATAACTGCAGGCTGTTTGTGTGTATGTCAGAACCGTCGGGTGTTTTGTGTGTGTGTATGTGTCAGAACCATGGAACGTTTGTGTGTGTGTCAGAACTGCAGGTCGTTTTATCTGTGTGTCAGAACCGCGGGCTGTTTGTGTGTGTGTCAGAACGGCAGGTTGTTTGTGTTTATGTCAGAACCGCAGGCTGTTTGTGTTTGTGTCAGAACCGCAGGCTGTTTGTGTGTGTGTCAGAACCGCAGGCTGATTGTGTTTGTATCAGAACCGCAGGCTGTTTGTGTGTGTGTCAGAACCGCAGGCTGTTTGTGTCTGTGTCAGAACCGAAGCCTGTTTGTGTGTGTGTCAGAACCACAGGTCGTTTTGTTGTGTGTGTGTCAGAACCGCAGGCTGTTTGTGTTTGTGTCAGAACCGCGGGCTGTTTGTGTGTGTGTCAGAACCACAGGTCATTTTGTGTGCATGTCAGAACCATGGACCGTTTGTATGTGTGTCAGAACCACAGGCCGTTTGTGTGTATGTCAGAACCGCCGGGCGTTTTGTGTGTGTGTGTCAGAACTGCAGGTCGGTTTGTGTGTGTGTCAGAGCCGCGGGCTGTTTGTGTGTGTGTCAGTACCGTGGGCTGTTGGTGTGTGTGTCAGACCCGCAGGTCATTTCGTGTGTGTGTAAGAATCACAGGCTGTTTGTGTGTGTGTGTCAGAACCGCGGGCTGTTTGTGTGTGTGCCAGAACCACAGGTCGTTCTGTGTATGTGTGTCAGAACCACGGGCTGTTTGTGTGTGTGTCAGAACCGTCGGCTGTTGGTGTGTGTGTCAGAACCGCAGGTCGTTTCGTGTGTGTGTCAGAACCACAGGCTGTTTGTGTGTGTGTCAGAACCGCGGGCTGTTTGTGTGTGTGTCAGAACCACAGGTCGTTTTGTGTGTGTGTCAGAACCGCAGGTCATTTTGTGTGTGTGTGTATGTGTCAGAACCATGGAACGTTTGTGTGCATGTCACAACCACAGGTCGTTTTTTGTGTGTGTGTCAGAACCGCAGGCTGTTTGTGTGTGTGTCAGAACCGCGGGCTGTTTGTGTGTGTTTCAGAACCGTGGGCTGTTGGTGTGTGTGTCAGAACCGCAGGTCATTTCGTATGTGTGTCAGAACCACAGGCTGTTTGTGTGTGTGTGTCAGAACCGCGGGCTGTTTGTGTGTGTGTCAGAACCACAGGTCGTTTTGTGTGTGTGTCAGAACCGCAGGTCATTTTGTGTGTGTGTATGTGTCAGAACCATGGAACGTTTGTGTGTATGTCAGAACTACAGGTCGTTTTGTGTGTATGTGTCAGAACCGCAGGCTGTTTGTGTGTGTGTCAGAACGGCGGGCTGTTTGTGTGTGTGTCAGAACCGCAGGCTGTTTGTGTGTGTGTCAAAACCACCGGGCGTTTTGTCCGTGTGTATGTGTCAGAACCATGGAACGTTTGTGTGTATGTCAGAACCACAGGTCGTTTTGTGTGTGTGTCAGAACTGCAGGTCGGTTTGTGTGTGTGTCAGAACCGCAGGTCGTTTCATGTGTGTGTCAGAACCACGGGCTGTTTGTGTGTGTGTCAGAACCACAGGTCGTTTTGTGTGTGTGTGTCAGAACCGCGGGCGGTTTGTGTGTGTGTCAGAACAGCAAGCTGTTTCTGTGTGTGTCAGAACCACAGCTCATTTTGTGTGTGTGTCAGAACCGCGGGCTGTTTGTGTGTGTGTCAGAACCGCGGGCTGTTTGTGTGTGTGTCAGAACCGCGGGCTGTTTGTGTGTGTGTCAGAAACACGGGCTGTTTGTGTGTGTGTGTCAGTACCGGGGGCTGTTTGTGTGTGTGTCAGAACCACAGGTCGTTTTGTGTGTGTCAGAACCGTGGGCTGTTTGTGTGTATGTCAGAACCGCAGGTCGTTTTGTGTGTGTGTCAGAACAGGGGGCTGTTTGTGTGTGTGTCAGACCCACAGGTCGTTTTGTTGTGTGTGTGTGTCAGAACCGCGGGCTGTTTGTGTTTGTGTCAGAACCGCGGGCTGTTTGTGTGTGTGTCAGAAACACGGGCAGTTTGTGTGTGTGTGTCAGTACCGGGGGCTGTTTGTGTGTGTGTCAGAACCACAGGTCGTTTTGTGTGTGTCAGAACCGTGGGCTGTTTGTGTGTATGTCAGAACCGCAGGTCGTTTTGTGTGTGTGTCAGAACAGGGGGCTGTTTGTGTGTGTGTCAGAACCACAGGTCGTTTTGTTGTGTGTGTGTCAGAACCGCGGGCTGTTTGTGTTTGTGTCAGAACCGCGGGCTGTTTGTGTGTGTGTCAGAACCACAGGTCATTTTGTGTGCATGTCAGAACCATGGACCGTTTATATGTGTGTCAGAACCACAGGCCGTTTGTGTGTATGTCAAAACTGCAGGCTGTTTGTGTGTATGTCAGAACCGCCGGGCGTTTTGTGTGTATGTGTCAGAACCATGGAACATTTGTGTGTATGTCAGATCCGCAGGTCGTTTTGTGTGTGTGTCAGAACTGCAGGTCGGTTTGTGTGTGTGTCAGAGCCGCGGGCTGTTTGTGTGTGTGTCAGAACCGTGGGCTGTTGGTGTGTGTGTCAGAACCACAGGTCATTTCGTGTGTGTGTGTAAGAACCGCAGGCTGTTTGTGTGTGTGTGTCAGAACCGCGGGCTGTTTGTGTGTGTGTCAGAACCACAGGTCATTTTGTGTGTGTGTGTCAGAACTGCAGGCTGTTTGTGTGTGTGTCAGAACCGCGGGTTGTTTGTGTGTGTGTCAGAACGGCAAGCTGTTTCTGTGTGTGTCAGAAACACGGGCTGTTTGTGTGTGTGTGTCAGTACCGGGGGCTGTTTGTGTGTGTGTCAGAACCACAGGTCGTTTTGTGTGTGTCAGAACCGTGGGCTGTTTGTGTGTATGTCAGAACCGCAGGTCGTTTTGTGTGTGTGTCAGAACAGGGGGCTGTTTGTGTGTGTGTCAGACCCACAGGTCGTTTTGTTGTGTGTGTGTCAGAACCGCGGGCTGTTTGTGTTTGTGTCAGAACCGCGGGCTGTTTGTGTGTGTGTCAGAAACACGGGCAGTTTGTGTGTGTGTGTCAGTACCGGGGGCTGTTTGTGTGTGTGTCAGAACCACAGGTCGTTTTGTGTGTGTCAGAACCGTGGGCTGTTTGTGTGTATGTCAGAACCGCAGGTCGTTTTGTGTGTGTGTCAGAACCGCGGGCTGTTTGTGTGTGTGTCAGAACCGCGGGCTGTTTGTGTGTGTGTGTCAGAACCGCAGGTCATTTCGTGTGTGTGTAAGAACCGCAGGCTGTTTGTGTGTGTGTCAGAAACACGGGCTGTTTGTGTGTGTGTCAGAAACACGGGCTGTTTGTGTGTGTGTGTCTGAACCGCGGGCTGTTTGTGTGTGTGTCAGAAACACGGGCTGTTTGTGTGTGTGTGTCAGAACCGCAGGTCATTTCGTGTGTGTGTAAGAACCGCAGGCTGTTTGTGTGTGTGTGTCAGAACCGCGGGCTGTTTGTGTGTGTGTCAGAACCACAGGTCGTTTTGTGTATGTGTGTCAGAACCGCAGGCTGTTTGTGTGTGTGTCAGAACCACGGGCTGTTTGTGTGTGTGTCAGATCCGCAGGTCATTTTGTGTGTGTGTATGTGTCAGAACCATGGAACGTTTGTGGGTATGTCAGAACCGCAGGTTGTTTTGTGTGTGTGTCAGAACCGCGGGCTGTTTTTGTGTGTGTCAGAACCGCAGGTCGTTTCGTGTGTGTGTCAGAACCGCAGGCTGTTTGTTTGTGTGTGTCAGAACCGCTGGCTGTTTGTGTGTGTGTCAGAACCACAGGTCGTTTTGTGTGTGTGTGTCAGAACTGCAGGCTGTTTGTGTGTGTGTCAGAACCGCGGGCGGTTTGTGTGTGTGTCAGAACGGCAAGCTGTTTCTGTGTGTGTCAGAACCACAGGTCATTTTGTGTGTGTGTCAGAACCGCGGGCTGTTTGTGTGTGTGTCAGAACCGCGGGCTGTTTGTGTGCGTGTCAGAACCGCGGGCTATTTGTGTGTGTGTCAGAAACACGGGCTGTTTGTGTGTGTGTGTCAGTACCGGGGGCTGTTTGTGTGTGTGTCAGAACCACAGGTCGTTTTGTATGTGTGTCAGAACCGTGGGCTCTTTGTGTGTATGTCAGAACCGCAGGTCGTTTTGTGTGTGTGTCAGAACCGGGGGCTGTTTGTGTGTGTGTCAGAACCACAGGTCGTTTTGTTGTGTGTGTGTCAGAACCGCGGGCTGTTTGTGTGTGTGTCAGAACCGCGGGCTGTTTGTGTGTGTGTCAGAACCACAGGTCATTGTGTGTGCATGTCAGAACCATGGTCCGTTTGTATGTGTGTCAGAACCACAGGCCGTTTGTGTGTATGTCAAAACTGCAGGCTGTTTGTGTGTATGTCAGAACCCCCGGGCGTTTTGTGTGTATGTGTCAGAACCATGGAACATTTGTGTGTATGTCAGAACCGCAGGTCGTTTTGTGTGTGTGTCAGAACGGCAGGTCGGTTTGTGTGTGTGTCAGAACCGCAGGCTGTTTGTGTTTGTGTGTCAGAACCGCGGACTGTTTGTGTGTGTGTCAGAACCGCGGGCTGTTTGTGTGTGTGTCAGAACCACAGGTCATTTTGTGTGCTTGTCAGAACCATGGACCGTTTGTATGTGTGTCAGAACCACAGGCCGTTTGTGTGTATGTCAAAACTGCAGGCTGTTTTTGTGTATGTCAGAACCGCCGGGTGTTTTGTGTGTGTGTATGTGTCAGAACTATGGAACGTTTTTGTGTTTGTCAGAACCGCAGGTCGTTTTGTGTGTGTGTCAGTACTGCAGGTCGGTTTGTGTGTGTGTCAGAGCCGCGGGCTGTTTGTGTGTGTGTGTCAGAAACGTGGGCTGTTGGTGTGTGTGTCAGAACCGCAGGTCGTTTCGTGTCTGTGTCAGAACCACAGGCTGTTTGTGTGTGTGTTTCAGAACCGCGGGCTGTTTGTGTGTGTGTCAGAACCACAGGTCGTTTTGTGTGTGTGTGTCAGAACCGCAGGCTGTTTGTGTGTGTGTCAGAACCGCAGGCTGTTTGTGTGTGTGTCAGAACCGCCGGGCGTTTTGTGCGTGTGTATGTGTCAGAACCATGGAACGTTAGTGTGTATGTCAGAACCGCAGGTCGTTTTGTGTGTGTGTCAGAACTGCAGGTCGGTTTGTGTGTGTGTCAGAACCGCAGGCTGTTTGTGTCAGAACCGCAGGTCATATTGTGTGCATGTCAGAACCATGGACCGTTTGTATGTGTGTCAGAACCACAGGCCGTTTGTGTGTATGACAAAACTGCAGGCTGTTTGTGTGTATGTCAGAACCGCCGGGCGTTTTGTGTGTGTGTATCTGTCAGAACTATGGAACGTTTCTGTGTATGTCAGAACCGCAGGTCGTTTTGTGTGTGTGTCAGAACTGCAGGTCTTTTTGTGTGTGTCAGAGCCGCGGGCTGTTTGTGTGTGTTTCAGAACCGTGGGCTGTTGGTGTGTGTGTCAGAACCGCATGTCGTTTCGTGTATTTGTCAGAACCACAGGTCG
Organism: Neoarius graeffei; assembly: GCF_027579695.1. Lineage (NCBI taxonomy): Eukaryota > Metazoa > Chordata > Actinopteri > Siluriformes > Ariidae > Neoarius > Neoarius graeffei. The sequence goes on from NC_083579.1 coordinate 30,340,066, forward strand.
TTGTGTGTGTGTAAGAACCGCAGGTCATTTTGTGTGTGTGTATGTGTCAGAACCATGGAACGTTTGTGTGTATGTCAGAACCACAGGTCGTTTTGTGTGTGTGTGTGTCAGAACCGCAGGCTGTTTGTGTGTGTGTCAGAACCGCGGGCTGTTTGTGTGTGTCAGAACCGCAGGCTGTTTGTGTGTGTGTCAGAACCGCCGGGCGTTTTGTGCGTGTGTATGTGTCAGAACCATGGAACGTTTGTGTGTATGTCAGAAGCGCAGGTTGTTTTGTCTGTGTGTCAGAACTGCAGGTCGGTTTGTGTGTGTGTCAGAACCGCAGGTCGTTTCATGTGTGTGTCAGAACCGCATGCTGTTTGTTTGTGTGTGTCAGAACCGCGGGCTGTTTGTGTGTTTGTCAGAACCACAGGTCGTTTTGTGTGTGTGTGTCAGAACCGCAAGCTGTTTGTGTGTGTGTCAGAACCGCAGGCTGTTTGTGTGTGTGTCAGAACGGCAAGCTGCTTGTGTGTGTGTCAGAAACACGGGCTGTTTGTGTGTGTGTGTCAGAACCGGGGGCTGTTTGTGTGTGTCTCAGAACCACAGGTCATTTTGTGTGTGTGTCAGAACCGTGGGCTGTTTGTGTGTATGTCAGAACCGCAGGTCGTTTTGTGTGTGTGTCAGAACCGGGGGCTTTTTGTGTGTGTGTCAGAACTACAGGTCATTTTGTGTGCATGTCAGAACCATGGACCGTTTGTATGTGTGTCAGAACCACAGGACGTTTGTGTGTATGTCAATACTGCAGGCTGTTTGTGTGTATGTCAGAACCGCCGGGCGTTTTGTGTGTGTGTATGTGTCAGAACCATGGAACATTTGTGTGTATGTCAGAACCGCAGGTCGTTTTGTGTGTGTGTCAGAACTGCAGGTTGGTTTGTGTGTGTGTCATAGCCGCGGGCTGTTTGTGTGTGTGTCAGAACCGTGGACTGTTGGTGTGTGTGTCAGAACCGCAGGTCATTTCGTGTGTGTGTCAGATCCGAAGGCTGTTTGTGTGTGTCTAAGAACCGCGGGCTGTTTGTGTGTGTGTCAGAACCGCAGGCTGTTTGTGTTTGTGTGTCAGAACCGCGGGCTGTTTGTGTGTGTGTGTCAGAACCGCAGGCTGTTTGTGTTTGTGTGTCAGAACCGCGGGCTGTTTGTGTGTGTGTCAGAAACCCGGGCTGTTTGTGTGTGTGTCAGAACCACAGGTCATTTTGTGTGCTTGTCAGAACCATGTACCGTTTGTATGTGTGTCAGAACCACAGGCCGTTTGTGTGTATGTCAAAACTGCAGGCTGTTTTTGTGTATGTCAGAACCGCCGGGTGTTTTGTGTGTGTGTATGTGTCAGAACTATGGAACGTTTTTGTGTATGTCAGAACCGCAGGTCGTTTTGTCTGTGTGTCAGAACTGCAGGTCGGTTTGTGTGTGTGTCAGAGCCGCGGGCTGTTTGTGTGTGTGTGTCAGAAACGTGGGCTGTTGGTGTGTGTGTCAGAACCGCAGGTCGTTTCGTGTGTGTGTCAGAACCACAGGCTGTTTGTGTGTGTGTGTGTGTCAGAACCGCGGGCTGTTTGTGTGTGTGTCAGAACCACAGGTCGTTTTGTGTGTGTGTGTCAGAACCGCGGGCTGTTTGTGTGTGTGTCAGAACCACAGGTCGTTTTGTGTGTGTGTGTCAGAACCGCGGGCTGTTTGTGTTTGTGTCAGAACCGCGGGCTGCTTGTGTCAGAACTGCAGTTCATATTGTGTGCATGTCAGAACCATGGACCGTTTGTATGTGTGTCAGAACCACAGGCCGTTTGTGTGTATGACAAAACTGCAGGCTGTTTGCGTGTATGTCAGAACCGCCGGGCGTTTTGTGTGTGTGTATCTGTCAGAACTATGGAACGTTTCTGTGTATGTCAGAACCGCAGGTTGTTTTGTGTGTGTGTCAGAACTGCAGGTCGGTTTCTGTGTGTGTCTGAGCCGCGGGCTGTTTGTGTGTGTTTCAGAACCGTGGGCTGTTGGTGTGTGTGTCAGAACCGCAGGTCGTTTCGTGTGTTTGTCAGAACCACAGGTCGTTTTGTGTGTGTGTAAGAACCGCAGGTCATTTTGTGTGTGTGTATGTGTCAGAACCATGGATCGTTTGTGTGTATGTCAGAACCGCAGGTCGTTTTGTGTGTGTGTGTGTGTGTGTGTGTGTGTGTGTCAGAACCGCAGGCTGTTTGTGTGTGTGTCAGAACCGCAGGCTGTTTGTGTGTGTGTCAGAACCGCCGGGCGTTTTGTGCGTGTGTATGTGTCAGAACCATGGAACGTTTGTGTGTATGTCAGAACCGCAGGTCGTTTTGTCTGTGTGTCAGAACTGCAGGTCGTTTCATGTGTGTCTCAGAACCGCATGCTGTTTGTTTGTGTGTGTCAGAACCGCGGGCTGTTTGTGTGTGTGTCAGAACCACAGGTCGTTTTGTGTGTGTGTATCAGAACTTTAGGCTGTTTGTGTGTGTGTCAGAACCGCAGGCGGTTTGTGCGTGTGTCAGAACAGCAAGCTGTTTCTGTGTGTGTCAGAACCACAGCTCATTTTGTGTGTGTGTCAGAACCGCGGGCTGTTTGTGTGTGTGTCAGAACCGCGGGCTGTTTGTGTGTGTGTCAGAACCGCGGGCTGTTTGTGTGTGTGTCAGAAACACGGGCTGTTTGTGTGTGTGTGTCAGTACCGGGGGCTGTTTGTGTGTGTGTCAGGACCACAGGTCGTTTTGTGTGTGTGTCAGAACCGTGGGCTGTTTGTGTGTATGTCAGAACCGCAGGTCGTTTTGTGTGTGTGTCAGAACCGGGGGCTGTTTGTGTGTGTGTCAGAACCATAGGTCGTTTTGTTGTGTGTGTGTCAGAACCGCTGGCTGTTTGTGTGTGTGTGTCAGAACCACAGGTCGTTTTGTTGTGTGTGTCAGAACCGCGGGCTGTTTGTGTCAGAACCGCGGGCTGTTTGTGTGTGTGACAGAACCACAGGTCATTTTGTGTGCATGTCAGAACCATGGACCGTTTGTATGTGTGTCACAACCACAGGCCGTTTGTGTATATGTCAAAACTGCAGGCTGTTTGTGTGTATGTCAGAACCGCCGGGCGTTTTGTGTGTATGTGTCAGAACCATGGAACATTTGTGTGTATGTCAGAACCGCAGGTCGTTTTGTGTGTGTGTCAGAACTGCAGGTCGGTTTGTGTGTGTGTCAGAGCCGCAGGCTGTTTGTGTGTGTGTGTCAGAACTGCAGGTCGGTTTGTGTGTGTGTCAGAACCGTGGGCTGTTGGTGTGTGTGTCAGAACCGCAGGTCATTTCGTGTGTGTGTAGAACCGCAGGCGGTTTGTGTGTGTGTGTCAGAACCGCGGGCTGTTTGTGTGTGTGTCAGAACCACAGGTCGTTTTGTGTGTGTGTGTCAGAACTGCAGGCTGTTTGTGTGTGTGTCAGAACCGCGGGTTGTTTGTGTGTGTGTCAGAACGGCAAGCTGTTTCTTTGAGTGTCAGAACCACAGGTCGTTTTGTGTGTGTGTCAGAACCGCGGGCTGTTTGTGTGTGTGTCAGAACCGCGGGCTGTTTGTGTGTGTGTCAGAAACACGGGCTGTTTGTGTGTGTGTCAGTTCTGCGGGCTGTTTGTGTGTGTGTCAGAACCACAGGTCATTTTGTGTGCATGTCAGAACCATGGACCGTTTGTATGTATGTCAAAACTGCAGGCTGTTTGTGTGTATGTCAGAACCGCCGGGCGTTTTGTGTGTGTGTATCTGTCAGAACTATGGAACGTTTCTGTGTATGTCAGAACCGCAGGTCGTTTTGTGTGTGTGTCAGAACTGCAGGTCTTTTTGTGTGTGTCAGAGCCGCGGGCTGTTTGTGTGTGTTTCAGAACCGTGGGCTGTTGGTGTGTGTGTCAGAACCGCATGTCGTTTCGTGTATTTGTCAGAACCACAGGTCGTTGTGTGTGTGTAAGAACCGCAGGTCATTTTGTGTGTGTGTATGTGTCAGAACCATGGAACGTTTGTGTGTATGTCAGAACCACAGGTCGTTTTGTGTGTGTGTGTGTCAGAACCGCAGGCTGTTTGTGTGTGTGTCAGAACCGCGGGCTGTTTGTGTGTGTCAGAACCGCAGGCTGTTTGTGTGTGTGTCAGAACCGCCGGGCGTTTTGTGCGTGTGTATGTGTCAGAACCATGGAACGTTTGTGTGTATGTCAGAAGCGCAGGTTGTTTTGTCTGTGTGTCAGAACTGCAGGTCGGTTTGTGTGTGTGTCAGAACCGCAGGTCGTTTCATGTGTGTGTCAGAACCGCATGCTGTTTGTTTGTGTGTGTCAGAACCGCGGGCTGTTTGTGTGTTTGTCAGAACCACAGGTCGTTTTGTGTGTGTGTGTCAGAACCGCAAGCTGTTTGTGTGTGTGTCAGAACCGCAGGCTGTTTGTGTGTGTGTCAGAACGGCAAGCTGCTTGTGTGTGTGTCAGAAACACGGGCTGTTTGTGTGTGTGTGTCAGAACCGGGGGCTGTTTGTGTGTGTCTCAGAACCACAGGTCATTTTGTGTGTGTGTCAGAACCGTGGGCTGTTTGTGTGTATGTCAGAACCGCAGGTCGTTTTGTGTGTGTGTCAGAACCGGGGGCTTTTTGTGTGTGTGTCAGAACTACAGGTCATTTTGTGTGCATGTCAGAACCATGGACCGTTTGTATGTGTGTCAGAACCACAGGACGTTTGTGTGTATGTCAATACTGCAGGCTGTTTGTGTGTATGTCAGAACCGCCGGGCGTTTTGTGTGTGTGTATGTGTCAGAACCATGGAACATTTGTGTGTATGTCAGAACCGCAGGTCGTTTTGTGTGTGTGTCAGAACTGCAGGTTGGTTTGTGTGTGTGTCATAGCCGCGGGCTGTTTGTGTGTGTGTCAGAACCGTGGACTGTTGGTGTGTGTGTCAGAACCGCAGGTCATTTCGTGTGTGTGTCAGATCCGAAGGCTGTTTGTGTGTGTCTAAGAACCGCGGGCTGTTTGTGTGTGTGTCAGAACCGCAGGCTGTTTGTGTTTGTGTGTCAGAACCGCGGGCTGTTTGTGTGTGTGTGTCAGAACCGCAGGCTGTTTGTGTTTGTGTGTCAGAACCGCGGGCTGTTTGTGTGTGTGTCAGAAACCCGGGCTGTTTGTGTGTGTGTCAGAACCACAGGTCATTTTGTGTGCTTGTCAGAACCATGTACCGTTTGTATGTGTGTCAGAACCACAGGCCGTTTGTGTGTATGTCAAAACTGCAGGCTGTTTTTGTGTATGTCAGAACCGCCGGGTGTTTTGTGTGTGTGTATGTGTCAGAACTATGGAACGTTTTTGTGTATGTCAGAACCGCAGGTCGTTTTGTCTGTGTGTCAGAACTGCAGGTCGGTTTGTGTGTGTGTCAGAGCCGCGGGCTGTTTGTGTGTGTGTGTCAGAAACGTGGGCTGTTGGTGTGTGTGTCAGAACCGCAGGTCGTTTCGTGTGTGTGTCAGAACCACAGGCTGTTTGTGTGTGTGTGTGTGTCAGAACCGCGGGCTGTTTGTGTGTGTGTCAGAACCACAGGTCGTTTTGTGTGTGTGTGTCAGAACCGCGGGCTGTTTGTGTGTGTGTCAGAACCACAGGTCGTTTTGTGTGTGTGTGTCAGAACCGCGGGCTGTTTGTGTTTGTGTCAGAACCGCGGGCTGCTTGTGTCAGAACTGCAGTTCATATTGTGTGCATGTCAGAACCATGGACCGTTTGTATGTGTGTCAGAACCACAGGCCGTTTGTGTGTATGACAAAACTGCAGGCTGTTTGCGTGTATGTCAGAACCGCCGGGCGTTTTGTGTGTGTGTATCTGTCAGAACTATGGAACGTTTCTGTGTATGTCAGAACCGCAGGTTGTTTTGTGTGTGTGTCAGAACTGCAGGTCGGTTTCTGTGTGTGTCTGAGCCGCGGGCTGTTTGTGTGTGTTTCAGAACCGTGGGCTGTTGGTGTGTGTGTCAGAACCGCAGGTCGTTTCGTGTGTTTGTCAGAACCACAGGTCGTTTTGTGTGTGTGTAAGAACCGCAGGTCATTTTGTGTGTGTGTATGTGTCAGAACCATGGATCGTTTGTGTGTATGTCAGAACCGCAGGTCGTTTTGTGTGTGTGTGTGTGTGTGTGTGTGTCAGAACCGCAGGCTGTTTGTGTGTGTGTCAGAACCGCAGGCTGTTTGTGTGTGTGTCAGAACCGCCGGGCGTTTTGTGCGTGTGTATGTGTCAGAACCATGGAACGTTTGTGTGTATGTCAGAACCGCAGGTCGTTTTGTCTGTGTGTCAGAACTGCAGGTCGTTTCATGTGTGTCTCAGAACCGCATGCTGTTTGTTTGTGTGTGTCAGAACCGCGGGCTGTTTGTGTGTGTGTCAGAACCACAGGTCGTTTTGTGTGTGTGTATCAGAACTTTAGGCTGTTTGTGTGTGTGTCAGAACCGCAGGCGGTTTGTGCGTGTGTCAGAACAGCAAGCTGTTTCTGTGTGTGTCAGAACCACAGCTCATTTTGTGTGTGTGTCAGAACCGCGGGCTGTTTGTGTGTGTGTCAGAACCGCGGGCTGTTTGTGTGTGTGTCAGAACCGCGGGCTGTTTGTGTGTGTGTCAGAAACACGGGCTGTTTGTGTGTGTGTGTCAGTACCGGGGGCTGTTTGTGTGTGTGTCAGGACCACAGGTCGTTTTGTGTGTGTGTCAGAACCGTGGGCTGTTTGTGTGTATGTCAGAACCGCAGGTCGTTTTGTGTGTGTGTCAGAACCGGGGGCTGTTTGTGTGTGTGTCAGAACCATAGGTCGTTTTGTTGTGTGTGTGTCAGAACCGCTGGCTGTTTGTGTGTGTGTGTCAGAACCACAGGTCGTTTTGTTGTGTGTGTCAGAACCGCGGGCTGTTTGTGTCAGAACCGCGGGCTGTTTGTGTGTGTGACAGAACCACAGGTCATTTTGTGTGCATGTCAGAACCATGGACCGTTTGTATGTGTGTCACAACCACAGGCCGTTTGTGTATATGTCAAAACTGCAGGCTGTTTGTGTGTATGTCAGAACCGCCGGGCGTTTTGTGTGTATGTGTCAGAACCATGGAACATTTGTGTGTATGTCAGAACCGCAGGTCGTTTTGTGTGTGTGTCAGAACTGCAGGTCGGTTTGTGTGTGTGTCAGAGCCGCAGGCTGTTTGTGTGTGTGTGTCAGAACTGCAGGTCGGTTTGTGTGTGTGTCAGAACCGTGGGCTGTTGGTGTGTGTGTCAGAACCGCAGGTCATTTCGTGTGTGTGTAGAACCGCAGGCGGTTTGTGTGTGTGTGTCAGAACCGCGGGCTGTTTGTGTGTGTGTCAGAACCACAGGTCGTTTTGTGTGTGTGTGTCAGAACTGCAGGCTGTTTGTGTGTGTGTCAGAACCGCGGGTTGTTTGTGTGTGTGTCAGAACGGCAAGCTGTTTCTTTGAGTGTCAGAACCACAGGTCGTTTTGTGTGTGTGTCAGAACCGCGGGCTGTTTGTGTGTGTGTCAGAACCGCGGGCTGTTTGTGTGTGTGTCAGAAACACGGGCTGTTTGTGTGTGTGTGTCAGTACCGGGGGCTGTTGGTGTGTGTGTCAGAACCGCAGGTCATTTCGTGTGTGTGTAAGAACCGCAGGCTGTTTGTGTGTGTGTGTCAGAACCGCGGGCTGTTTGTGTGTGTGTCAGAACCACAGTTCGTTTTGTGTATGCGTGTCAGAACCGCAGGCTGTTTGTGTGTGTGTCAGAACCACGGGCTGTTTGTGTGTGTGTCAGAACCGCAGGTCATTTTGTGTCTGTGTATGTGTCAGAACCATGGAACGTTTGTGGGTATGTCAGAACCGCAGGTTGTTTTGTGTGTGTGTCAGAACTGCAGGTCGGTTTGTGTGTGTGTCAGAACCGCGGGCTGTTTTTGTGTGTGTCAGAACCGCAGGTCGTTTCGTGTGTGTGTCAGAACCGCATGCTGTTTGTTTGTGTGTGTCAGAACCGCGGGCTGTTTGTGTGTGTGTCAGAACCACAGGTCGTTTTGTGTGTGTGTGTCAGAACTGCAGGCTGTTTGTGTGTGTGTCAGAACCGCGGGCGGTTTGTGTGTGTGTCAGAACGGCAAGCTGTTTCTGTGTGTGTCAGAACCACAGGTCATTTTTTGTGTGTGTCAGAACCGCGGGCTGTTTGTGTGTGTGTCAGAACCGCGGGCTGTTTGTGTGCGTGTCAGAAACACGGGCTGTTTGTGTGTGTGTGTCAGTACCGGGGGCTGTTTGTGTGTGTGTCAGAACCACAGGTCGTTTTGTGTGTGTGTCAGAACCGTGGGCTGTTTGTGTGTATGTCAGAACCGCAGGTCGTTTTGTGTGTGTGTCAGAACCGGGGGCTGTTTGTGTGTGTGTCAGAACCACAGGTCATTTTGTGTGTGTGTATCAGAACCGCGGGCTGTTTGTGTGTGTGTGTCAGAACCGGGGGCTGTTTGTGTGTGTCAGAACCACAGGTCGTTTTGTTGTGTGTGTGTCAGAACCGCGGGCTGTTTGTGTGTGTGTCAGAACCGCGGGCTGTTTCTGTGTGTGTCAAAACCACAGGTCATTTTGTGTGCATGTCAGAACCATGGTCCGTTTGTATGTGTGTCAGAACCACAGGCCGTTTGTGTGTATGTCAAAACTGCAGGCTGTTTGTGTGTATGTCAGAACCGCCGGGCGTTTTGTGTGTATGTGTCAGAACCATGGAACATTTGTGTGTATGTCAGAACCGCAGGTCATTTTGTGTGTGTGTCAGAACGGCAGGTCGGTTTGTGTGTGTGTCAGAACCGTGGGCTGTTGGTGTGTGTGTCAGAACCGTGGGCTGTTGGTGTGTGTGTCAGAACCGCAGGTCATTTCGTTTGTATGTCAGAGCCGCAGGCTGTTTGTGTGTGTGTCAGAACCGTGGGCTGTTGGTGTGTGTGTCAGAACCGCAGGTCATTTCGTGTGTGCTTAAGAACCGCAGGCTGTTTGTGTGTGTGTGTCAGAACCGCGGGCTGTTTGTGAGTGTGTCAGAACCACAGGTCGTTCTGGGTATGTGTGTCAGAACCGCAGGCTGTTTGTGTGTGTGTCAGAAGCACGGGCTGTTTGTGTGTGTGTCAGAACCGCAGGTCATTTTGTATGTGTGTATGTGTCAGAACCATGGAACGTTTGTGGGTATGTCAGAACCGCAAGTTGTTTTGTGTGTGTGTCAGAACTGCAGGTCGGTTTGTGTGTGTGTCAGAACCGCAGCCTGTTTGTTTGTGTGTGTCAGAACCGCGGGCTGTTTGTGTGTGTGTCAGAACCACAGGTCGTTTTGTGTGTGTGTGTCAGAACCGAAGGCTGTTTGTGTGTGTGTAAGAACCGCGGGCTGTTTGTGTGTGTGTCAGAACCGCAGGCTGTTTGTGTTTGTGTGTCAGAACCGTGGGCTGTTTGTGTGTGTGTGTCAGAACCGCGGGCTGTTTGTGTGTGTGTGTCAGAACCACAGGTCGTTTTGTGTGTGTGTGTCAGAACCGCAGGCTGTTTGTTTGTGTGTGTCAGAACCGCGGGCTGTTTGTGTGTATGTCAGAACCACAGGTCGTTTTGTGTGTGTGTGTCAGAACCGAAGGCTGTTTGTGTGTGTGTAAGAACCGCGGGCTGTTTGTGTGTGTGTCAGAACCGCAGGCTGTTTGTGTTTGTGTGTCAGAACCGCGGGCTGTTTGTGTGTGTGTGTCAGAACCGCAGGCTGTTTGTGTTTGTGTGTCAGAACCGCGGACTGTTTGTGTGTGTGTCAGAAACGCGGGGTGTTTGTGTGTGTGTCAGAACCACAGGTCATCTTGTGTGCTTGTCAGAACCACGGACCGTTTGTATGTGTGTCAGAACCACAGGCCGTTTGTGTGTATGTCAAAACTGCAGGCTGTTTTTGTGTATGTCAGAACCGCCGGGTGTTTTGTGTGTGTGTATGTGTCAGAACTATGGAACGTTTTTGTGTATGTCAGAACCGCAGGTCGTTTTGTGTGTGTGTCAGTACTGCAGGTCGGTTTGTGTGTGTGTCAGAGCCGCGGGCTCTTTGTGTGTGTGTGTCAGAAACGTGGGCTGTTGGTGTGTGTGTCAAAACTGCAGGTCGTTTCGTGTCTGTGTCAGAACCACAGGTCGTTTTGTGTGTGTGTGTCAGAACCGCAGGCTGTTTGTGTGTGTGTCAGAACCGCGGGCTGTTTGTGTGTGTGTCAGAACCACAGGCTGTTTGTGTGTGGGTGTCAGTACCGGGGGCTGTTTGTGTGTGTGTCAGAACCACAGGTCGTTTTGTGTGTGTGTCAGAACCGTGGGCTGTTTGTGTGTATGTCAGAACCGCAGGTCGTTTTGTGTGTGTGTCAGAACTGCAGGTCGGTTTGTGTGTGTGTCAGAGCCGCGGGCTGTTTGTGTGTGTTTCAGAACCGTGGGCTGTTGGTGTATGTGTCAGAACCGCAGGTCGTTTCGTGTGTTTGTCAGAACCACAGGTCGTTTTGTGTGTGTGTAAGAACCGCAGGTCATTTTGTGTGTGTGTATGTGTCAGAACCATGGAACGTTTGTGTGTATGTCAGAACCACAGGTCGTTTTGTGTGTGTGTGTGTGTGTGTGTCAGAACCGCAGGCTGTTTGTGAGTGTGTCAGAACCGCGGGCTGTTTGTGTGTGTGTCAGAACCGCAGGCTGTTTGTGTGTGTGTCAGAACCGCCGGGCGTTTTGTGCGTGTGTATGTGTCAGAACCATGGAACGTTTGTGTGTATGTCAGAACCGCAGGTCGTTTTGTCTGTGTGTCAGAACTGCAGGTCGGATTGTGTGTGTGTCAGAACCGCAGCTCGTTTCATGTGTTTCTCAGAACCGCATGCTGTTTGTTTGTGTGTGTCAGAACCGCGGGCTGTTTGTGTGTTTGTCAGAACCACAGGTCGTTTTGTGTGTGTGTGTCAGAACCGCAAGCTGTTTGTGTGTGTGTCAGAACGGCGGGCTGTTTGTGTGTGTGTCAGAAACACGGGCTGTTTGTGTGTGTGTCAGAACCGGGGGCTGTTTGTGTGTGTGTCAGAACCACAGGTCGTTTTGTGTGTGTGTCAGAACCGTGGGCTGTTTGTGTGTATGTCAGAACCGCAGGTCGTTTTGTGTGTGTGTCAGAACCGTGGGCTTTTTGTGTGTGTGTCAGAACCACAGGTCATTTTGTGTGCATGTCAGAACCATGGACCGTTTGTATGTGTGTCAGAACCACAGGACGTTTGTGTGTATGTCAAGACTGCAGGCTGTTTGTGTGTATGTCAGAACCGCCGGGCGTTTTGTGTATGTGTATGTGTCAGAACCATGGAACATTTGTGTGTATGTCAGAACCGCAGGTCGTTTTGTGTGTGTGTCAGAACTGCAGGTTGGTTTGTGTGTGTGTCATAGCCGCGGGCTGTTTGTGTGTGTGTCAGAACCGTGGACTGTTGGTGTGTGTGTCAGAACCGCAGGTCATTTCGTGTGTGTGTCAGAACCGAAGGCTGTTTGTGTGTGTCTAAGAACCGCGGGCTGTTTGTGTGTGTGTCAGAACCGCAGGCTGTTTGTGTTTGTGTGTCAGAACCGCGGGCTGTTTGTGTGTGTGTGTCAGAACCGCGGGCTGTTTGTGTTTGTGTGTCAGAACCGCGGGCTGTTTGTGTGTGTGTCAGAACCGCGGGCTGTTTGTGTCTGTGTCAGAACCACAGGTCATTTTGTGTGCTTGTCAGAACCATGGACCGTTTGTATGTGTGTCAGAACCACAGGCCGTTTGTGTGTATGTCAAAACTGCAGGCTGTTTTTGTGTTTGTCAGAACCGCCGGGTGTTTTGTGTGTGTGTATGTGTCAGAACTATGGAACGTTTTTGTGTATGTCAGAACCGCAGGTCGTTTTGTTTGTGTGTCAGAACTGCAGGTCAGTTTGTGTGTGTGTCAGAGCCGCGGGCTGTTTGTGTGTGTGTGTCAGAAACGTGGGCTGTTGGTGTGTGTGTCAGAACCGCAGGTCGTTTCGTGTGTGTGTCAGAAACACAGGCTGTTTGTGTGTGTGTGTCAGAACCGCGGGCTGTTTGTGTGTGTGTCAGAACCACAGGTCGTTTTGTGTGTGCGTGTCAGAACCGCGGGCTGTTTGTGTTTGTGTCAGAACCGCGGGCTGCTTGTGTCAGAACCGCAGGTCATATTGTGTGCATGTCAGAACCATGGACCGTTTGTATGTGTGTCAGAACCACAGGCCGTTTGTGTGTATGACAAAACTGCAGGCTGTTTGTGTGTATGTCAGAACCGCCGGGCGTTTTGTGTGTTTGTATCTGTCAGAACTATGGAACGTTTCTGTGTATGTCAGAACCGCAGGTTGTTTTTTGTGTGTGTCAGAACTGCAGGTCGGTTTGTGTGTGTGTCAGAGCCGCGGGCTGTTTGTGTGTGTTTCAGAACCGTGGGCTGTTGGTGTGTGTGTCAGAACCGCAGGTCGTTTCGTGTGTTTGTCAGAACCACAGGTCGTTTTGTGTGTGTGTATGTGTCAGAACCATGGAACGTTTGTGTGTATGTCAGAACCACAGGTCGTTTTGTGTGTGTGTGTGTGTGTGTGTGTGTGTGTGTCAGAACCGCAGGCTGTTTGTGTGTGTGTCAGAACCGCAGGCTGTTTTTGTGTGTGTCAGAACCGCCGGGCGTTTTGTGCGTGTGTATGTGTCAGAACCATGGAACGTTTGAGTGTATGTCAGAACCGCAGGTCGTTTTGTCTGTGTGTCAAAACTGCAGGTCGTTTCATGTGTGTCTCAGAACCGCATGCTGTTTGTTTGTGTGTGTCAGAACCGCAGGCTGTTTGTGTGTGTGTCAGAAACACGGCCTGTTTGTGTGTGTGTGTCAGAACCGGGGGCTGTTTGTGTGTGTGTCAGAACCACAGGTCGTTTTGTGTGTGTGTAAGAACCGCAGGTCATTTTGTGTGTGTGTATGTGTCAGAACCATGGAACGTTTGTGTGTATGTCAGAACCGCAGGTTGTTTTGTGTGTGTGTCAGAACTGCAGGTTGGTTTGTGTGTGTGTCAGAACCGCGGGCTGTTTGTGTGTGTGTCAGAACCGCAGGTCGTTTCGTGTGTGTGTCAATACCGCAGGCCGTTTTGTGTGTGTGTGTGTCAGATCCGCGGGCTGTTTGTGTGTGTGTCAGAACCGCAGGTCATTTTGTGTGTGTGTCAGAACCGCAGGCTGTTTGTGTGTGTGTCAGAACCGCAGGACGTTTTGTGTGTGTGTGTGTCAGAACCGCGGGCTGTTTGTGTGTGTGTCAGAAACGCAGGCTGTTTGTGTTTGTGTCAGAACCGCGGGCTGTTTGTGTGTGTGTCAGAACCACAGGTCATTTTGTGTGCATGTCAGAACCATGGACCATTTGTATGTGTGTCCGAACCACTGGCCGTTTGTGTGTATGTCAAAATTGCAGGCTGTTTGTGTGTATGTCAGAACCGCCGGGCGTTTTGTGTGTGTGTATGTGTCAGAACCATGGAACGTTTGTGTGTATGTCAATACTGCAGGCTGTTTGTGTGTATGTCAGAACCGCCGGGCGTTTTGTGTGTGTGTATGTGTCAGAACCATGGAACTTTTGTGTGTATGTCAGAACCGCAGGTCGTTTTGTGTGTGTGTCAGAACTGCAGGTTGGTTTGTGTGTGTGTCATAGCCGCGGGCTGTTTGTGTGTGTGTCAGATCCGTGGACTGTTGGTGTGTGTGTCAGAACCACAGGTCGTTTTGTGTGTGTGTGTCAGAACCGAAGGCTGTTTGTGTGTGTGTAAGAACCGCGGGCTGTTTGTGTGTGTGTCAGAACCACGGGCTGTTTGTGTGTGTGTCAGAACCGCAGGCTGTTTGTTTGTGTGTCAGAACCGCCGGGCATTTTGTGCGAGTGTATGTGTCAGAACCATGGAACGTTTGTGTGTGTGTCAGAACCGCAGGTTGTTTTGTGTGTGTGTCAGAACTGCAGGTCGGTTTGTGTGTGTGTCAGAACCGCGGGCTGTTTGTGTGTGTGTCAGAACCGCAGGTCATTTCGTGTGTGTGTCAGAACCGCAGGCCGTTTTGTGTGTGTGTGTGTGTCAGATCCGTGGGCTGTTTGTGTGTGTGTCAGAACCACAGGTCATTTTGTGTGCATGTCAGAACCATGGACCGTTTGTCTGTGTGTCCGAACCACAGGCCGTTTGTGTGTATGTCAAAATTGCAGGCTGTTTGCGTGTATGTCAGAACCGCCGGGCGTTTTGTGTGTGTGTATGTGTCAGAACCATGGAACGTTTGTTTGTATGTCAGAACTGCAGGTTGTTTTGTGTGTGTGTCAGACCTGCAGGTCGGTTTGTGTGTGTGTCAGAACCGCGGGCTGTTTGTGTGTGTGTCAGAAGCACAGGTCATTTTGTGTGTGTGTGTCAGAACCGCGGGCTGTTTGTGTGTGTGTCAGAACCACAGGTCGTTTTGTGTATGTGTCAGAACCGCAGGCTATTTGTGTGTGTGTCAGAACCACGGGCTGTTTGTGTCTGTGTCAGAACCGCAGGCTGTTTGTTTGTGTGTCAGAACCGCCGGGGGTTTTGTGCGTATGTGTCAGAACCATGGAACGTTTGTGTGTATGTCAGAACCGCAGGTTGTTTTGTGTGTGTGTCAGAACTGCAGGGCGGTTTGTGTGTGTCTAAGAACCGCAGGTCGTTTCATGTGTGTGTCAGAACCGCAGGCTGTTTGTTTGTGTGTGTCAGAACCGCGGGCTGTTTGTGTTTGTGTGTCAGAACCACGGGCTGTTTGTGTCTGTGTCAGAACCGCAGGCTGTTTGTTTGTGTGTCAGAACCACCGGGCGTTTTGTGCGTATGTGTCAGAACCATGGAATGTTTGTGTGTATGTCAGAACCGCAGGTCGTTTTGTGCGTATGTGTCAGAACCATGGAATGTTTGTTTGTATGTCAGAACCGCAGGTTGTTTTGTGTGTGTGTCAGAACTGCATGGCGGTTTGTGTGTGTGTCAGAATCGCGGGCTGTTTGTGTGTGTGTCAGAACTGCAGGTCGTTTCGTGTGTGTGTCAGAACCGCAGGCTGTTTGTGTTTGTGTGTCAGAACCATGGGCTGTTTGTGTGTGTGTGTGTCAGAACCGCTGGCTGTTTGTGTTTGTGTGTCAGAACCGCGGGCTGTTTGTGTGTGTGTCAGAACCGCGGGCTGTTTGTGTGTGTGTCAGAACCACAGGTCATTTTGTGTGCTTGTCAGAACCATGGACCATTTATATGTGTGTCAAATCTGCAGGCTGTTTGTGTGTATGTCAGAACCGTGGGCTGTTGGTGTGTGTGTCAGAACCGCAGGTCGTTTTGTGTGTGTGTCAAAACTGCAGGTAGGTTTGTGTGTGTCTCAGAGCCGCGGGCTGTTTGTGTGTGTGTCAGAACCGTGGGCTGTTGGTGTGTATGTCAGAACCGCAGGTCTTTTCGTGTGTCTGTCAGAACCACAGGCTGTTTGTGTGTGTGTGTCAGAACCGCGGGCTGTTTGTGTGTGTGTCAGAACCACAGGTCGTTTTGTGTGTGTGTGTCAGAACCGCAGGCTGTTTGTGTGTGTGTCAGAACCGCGGGCTGTTTGTGTGTGTGTCAGAACCGCAGGCTGTTTGTGTGTGTGTGTCAGAACCGCCGGGCGTTTCATGTGTGTGTCATAACCGCAAGCTGTTTGTTTGTTTGTGTCAGAACCGCGGGCTGTTTCTGTGTGTGTCAGAACTGCAGGTCGGTTTGTGTGTGTGTCAGAACCGCAGGTCGTTTCATGTGTGTGTCATAAACGCAAGCTGTTTGTTTGTGTGTGTCAGAACCGCGGGCTGTTTGTGTGTGTGTCAGAACCGCAGGTCATTTCGTGTGTGTGTCAGAACCGCAGGCCGTTTTGTGTGTGTGTGTGTCAGATCCGCGGGCTGTTTGTGTGTGTGTCAGAACCGCAGGTCATTTTGTGTGTGTGTCAGAACCGCAGGCTGTTTGTGTGTGTGTCAGAACCGCAGGACGTTTTGTGTGTGTGTGTGTCAGAACCGCGGGCTGTTTGTGTGTGTGTGTCAGAAACGCAGGCTGTTTGTGTTTGTGTGTCAGAACCGTGGGCTGTTTGTGTGTGTGTCAGAACTGCGGGCTGTTTGTGTGTGTGTCAGAACCGCAGGCTGTTTGTGTGTGTGTGTCAGAACCGCCAGGCGTTTTGTGCCTGTGTATGTGTCAGAACCATGGAATGTTTGTGTGTATGTCAGAACTGCAGGTCGTTTTGTGTGTGTGTCAGAACTGCAGGTCGGTTTGTGTGTGTTTCAGAACCGCGGGCTGTTTGTGTCAGAACCGCAGGTCGTTTCGTGTGTATGTCAGAACCACAGGCTGTTTGTTGTGTGTGTGTCAGAACCGCAGGCTGTTTGTGTTTGTGTCAGAACCGCGGGCTGTTTGTGTGTGTGTCAGAACCACAGGTCATTTTGTGTGCATGTCAGAACCATGGACCTTTTGTATGTGTGTCCGAACCAAAGGCCGTTTGTGTGTATGTCAAAACTGCAGGCTGTTTGTGTGTATGTCAGAACCGTCGGGCGTTTTGTGTGTGTGTATGTGTCAGAACCATGGAATGTTTGTGTGTGTGTCATAACCGCAGGTCATTTTGTGTGTGTGTCAGAACCGCAGGCTGTTTGTTTGTGTGTCAGAACCGCCGGGCGTTTTGTGCGTATGTTTCAGAACCATGGAATGTTTGTTTGTATGTCAGAACCGCAGGTTGTTTTGTGTGTGTGTCAGAACTGCAGGGCGGTTTGTGTGTGTGTCAGAATCCCGGGCTGTTTGTGTGTGTGTCAGAACTGCAGGTCATTTCGTGTGTGTTTCAGAACCGCAGGCTGTTTGTGTGTGTGTGTCAGAACCGCAGGCTGTTTGTGTTTGTGTGTCAGAACCACGGGCTGTTTGTGTGTGTGTCAGAACCGCGGGCTGTTTGTGTGTGTGTCAGAACCACAGGTCATTTTGTGTGTGTTTGTCAGAACCGCGGGCTGTTTGTGTGTGTGTCAGAACCGCAGGCTGTTTGTGTTTGTGTGTCAGAACCGCGGGCTGTTTGTGTGTGTGTCAGTTCTGCGGGCTGTTTGTGTGTGTGTCAGAACCACAGGTCATTTTGTGTGCATGTCAGAACCATGGACCGTTTGTATGTATGTCAAAACTGCAGGCTGTTTGTGTGTATGTCAGAACCATGGAACGTTTGTGTGTGTGTCAGAACCGCAGGTAATTTTGTGTGTGTGTCAGAACCGCGGGCTGTTTGTGTGTGTGTCAGACCCGCAGGTCTTTTCGTGTCTGTGTCAGAACCATAGGCTGTTTGTGTGTGTGTGTCAGAACCGCGGGCTGTTTGTGTGTGTGTCAGAACCGCAGGTCGTTTCGTGTGTGTGTCCGAACCGCAGGCTGTTTGTTTGTGTGTGTCAAAACCGCGGGCTGTTTGTGTGTGTGTCAGAACCACAGGTCGTTTTGTGTGTGTGTGTGTCAGAACCGGGGGCTGTGTGTGTGTGTGTCAGAACCACAGGTCATTTTGTGTGTGTGTGTCAGAACCGCGGGCTGTTTGTGTGTGTGTCAGAACCACAGGTCGTTTGTGTATGTGTATCAGAACCGCAGGCTGTTTGTGTGTGTGTCAGAACCACGGGCTGTTTGTGTCTGTGTCAGAACCGCAGGCTGTTTGTTTGTGTGTCAGAACCGCCGGTCGTTTTGTGCGTATGTTTCAGAACCATGGAACGTTTGTGTGTATGTCAGAACCGCAGGTTGTTTTGTGTGTGTGTCAGAAGTGCAGGGCGGTTTGTGTGTGTGTCAGAATCGCTGGCTGTTTGTGTGTGTGTGTCAGAACTGCAGGTCATTTCGTGTGTGTCAGAACCGCAGGCTGTTTGTGTGTGTGTGTCAGAACCGCAGGCTGTTTGTGTTTGTGTGTCAGAACCACGGGCTGTTTGTGTGTGTGTCAGAACCGCGGGCTGTTTGTGTGTGTGTCAGAACCACAGGTCGTTTTGTGTGTGTGTGTCAGAACCGCGGGCTGTTTGTGTGTGTGTAAGAACCGCAGGCTGTTTGTGTTTGTGTGTCAGAACCGCAGGCTGTTTGTGTTTGTGTGTCAGAACCGTGGGCTGTTTGTGTGTGTGTCAGAACTGCGGGCTGTTTGTGTGTGTGTCAGAACCACAGGTCATTTTGTGTGCATGTCAGAACCATGGACCGTTTGTATGTGTGTCAAAACTGCAGGCTGTTTGTGTGTATGTCAGAACCGTGGGCTGTTGGTGTGTGTGTCAGAACCGCAGGTCGTTTTGTGTGTGTGTCAGAACTGCAGGTCGGTTTGTGTGTGTGTCAGAGCCGCGGGCTGTTTGTGTGTGTGTCTGAACCGTGGGCTGTTGGTGTGTGTGTCAGAACCGCAGGTCTTTTCGTGTGTGTGTCAGAACTACAGGCTGTTTGTGTGTGTGTGTGTGTCAGAACCGCGGACTGTTTGTGTTTGTGTCAGAACCACAGGTCGTTTTGTGTGTGTGTGTCAGAACCGCAGGCTGTTTGTGTGTGTGTCAGAACCGCGGGCTGTTTGTGTGTGTGTCAGAACCGCAGGTCGTTTCGTGTGTGTTTAAGAACCGCAGGTCATTTTGTGTGTGTGTATGTGTCAGAACCATGGAACGTTTGTGTGTATGTCAGAACCGCAGGTTGTTTTGTGTGTGTGTCAGAACTGCAGGTCGGTTTGTGTGTGTGTCAGAACCGCGGGCTGTTTGTGTGTGTGTCAGAACCGCAGGTCGTTTCGTGTGTGTGTCAGAACCGCAGGCCGTTTTGTGTGTGTGTGTGTGTCAGATCCGCGGGCTGTTTGTGTGTATGTCAGATCCGCAGGTCATTTTGTGTGTGTGTCAGAACCGCAGGCTGTTTGTGTGTGTGTCAGAACCGCAGGACGTTTTGTGTGTGTGTGAGTGTGTCAGAACCGCGGGCTGTTTGTGTGTGTGTCAGAACCGCAGGCTGTTTGTGTTTGTGTCAGAACCGCGGGCTGTTTGTGTGTGTGTCAGAACCACAGGTCATTTTGTGTGCATGTCAAAATTGCAGGCTGTTTGTGTGTATGTCAGAACCGCCGGGCGTTTTGTGTGTGTGTATGTGTTAGAACCATGGAACGTTTGTGTGTATGTCAGAACTGCAGGTCGGTTTGTGTGTGTGTCAGAACCGCGGGCTGTTTGTGTGTGTGTCAGAACCGCAGGTCGTTTCGTGTGTGTGTCCGAACCGCAGGCTGTTTGTTTGTGTGTGTCAAAACCGCGGGCTGTTTGTGTGTGTGTCAGAACCACAGGTCGTTTTGTGTGTGTGTGTGTGTCAGAACCGGGGGCTGTTTGTGTGTGTGTCAGAACCACAGGTCATTTTGTGTGTGTGTGTCAGAACCGCGGGCTGTTTGTGTGTGTGTCAGAACCGCAGGCTGTTTGTGTTTGTGTCAGAACCGCGGGCTGCTTGTGTGTGTGTCAGAACCACAGGTCATTTTGTGTGCATGTCAGAACCATGGACCGTTTGTATGTGTGTCAGACCCACAGGCCATTTGTGTGTATGTCAAAACTGCAGGCTGTTTGTGTGTATGTCAGAACCGCCGGGCGTTTTGTGTGTGTGTATGTGTCAGAACCATGGAACGTTTGTGTGTATGTCAGAACTGCAGGTCGGTTTGTGTGTGTGTCAGAACCGCGGGCTGTTTGTGTGTGTGTCAGAACCGCAGGTCGTTTCGTATGTGTGTCCGATCCGCAGGCTGTTTGTTTGTGTGTGTCAAAACCGCGGGCTGTTTGTGTGTGTGTCAGAACCACAGGTCGTTTTGTGTGTGTGTGTGTCAGAACCGCAGGCTGTTTGTGTGTGTGTCAGAACCGGGGGCTGTTTGTGCGTGTGTCAGAACGACAGGTCATTTTGTGTGTGTGTGTCAGAACCGCGGGCTGTTTGTGTGTGTGTCAGAACCACAGGCTGTTTGTGTGTGTGTCAGAACCACGGGCTGTTTGTATCTGTGTCAGAACCGCAGGCTGTGTGTTTGTGTGTCAGAACCGCCGGGCGTTTTGTGCGTATGTTTCAGAACCATGGAACGTTTGTGTGTATGTCAGAACCGTAGGTTGTTTTGTGTGTGTGTCAGAACTGCAGGGCGGTTTGTGTGTGTGTCAGAACTGCGGGCTGTTTGTGTGTGTGTCAGAACCACAGGTCATTTTGTGTGCATGTCAGAACCATGGACCGTTTGTATGTGTGTCAAAACTGCAGGCTGTTTGTGTGTATGTCAGAACCGTGGGCTGTTGGTGTGTGTGTCAGAACTGCAGGTCGTTTTGTGTGTGTGTCAGAGCCGTGGGCTGTTTGTGTGTGTGTCAGAACCGTGGGCTGTTGGTGTGTGTGTCAGAACCGCAGGTCTTTTCGTGTCTGTGTCAGAACCATAGGCTGTTTGTGTGTGTGTGTCAGAACCGCGGGCTGTTTGTGTGTGTGTCAGAACCACAGGTCGTTTTGTGTGTGTGTGTCAGAACCGCAGGCTGTTTGTGTGTGTGTCAGAACCGCGGGCTGTTTGTGTGTGTGTCAGAACCGCAGGCTGTTTGTGTGTGTGTGTCAGAACCGCCAGGCGTTTTGTGCCTGTGTATGTGTCAGAACCATGGAATGTTTGTGTGTGTGTCATAACCGCAGGTCATTTTGTGTGTGTGTCAGAACCGCAGGCTGTTTGTTTGTGTGTCAGAACCGCCGGGCGTTTTGTGCGTATGTTTCAGAACAATGGAATGTTTGTTTGTATGTCAGAACCGCAGGTTGTTTTGTGTGTGTGTCAGAACTGCAGGGCGGTTTGTGTGTGTGTCAGAATCGCGGGCTGTTTGTGTGTGTGTCAGAACTGCAGGTCATTTCGTGTGTGTGTCAGAACCGCAGGCTGTTTGTGTGTGTGTGTCAGAACCGCAGGCTGTTTGTGTTTGTGTGTCAGAACCACGGGCTGTTTGTGTGTGTGTCAGAACCGCGGGCTGTTTGTGTGTGTGTCAGAACCACAGGTCATTTTGTGTGTGTGTGTGTCAGAACCGCGGGCTGTTTGTGTGTGTGTCAGAACCGCAGGCTGTTTGTGTTTGTGTGTCAGAACCGTGGGCTGTTTGTGTGTGTGTGTGTCAGAACCGCAGGCTGTTTGTGTTTGTGTGTCAGAACCGCGGGCTGTTTGTGTGTGTGTCAGAACTGCGGGCTGTTTGTGTGTGTGTCAGAACCACAGGTCATTTTGTGTGCATGTCAGAACCATGGACCGTTTGTATGTATGTCAAAACTGCAGGCTGTTTGTGTGTATGTCAGAACCATGGAACGTTTGTGTGTGTGTCAGAACCGCAGGTAATTTTGTGTGTGTGTCAGAACCGCGGGCTGTTTGTGTGTGTGTCAGAACCGCAGGAAGTTTTGTGTGTGTGTGTGTGTCAGAACCGCGGGCTGTTTGTGTGTGTGTCAGAACCGCAGGCTGTTTGTGTTTGTGTCAGAACCGTGGGCTGTTTGTGTGTGTGTCTGAACCACAGGTCATTTTGTGTGCATGTCAGAACCATGAACCGTTTGTATGTGTGTCAGAACCACAGGCCCTTTGTGTGTATGTCAAAACTGCGGGCTGTTTGTGTGTGTGTCAGAACCACAGGTCATTTTGTGTGCATGTCAGTACCATGGACCGTTTGTATGTATGTCAAAACTGCAGGCTGTTTGTGCGTATGTCAGAACCATGGAACGTTTGTGTGTGTGTCAGAACCGCAGGTAATTTTGTGTGTGTGTCAGAACCGCGGGCTGTTTGTGTGTGTGTCAGAACCGCAGGAAGTTTTGTGTGTGTGTGTGTGTCAGAACCGCGGGCTGTTTGTGTGTGTGTCAGAATCGCAGGCTGTTTGTGTTTGTGTCAGAACCGTGGGCTGTTTGTGTGTGTGTCTGAACCACAGGTCATTTTGTGTGCATGTCAGAACCATGAACCGTTTGTATGTGTGTCAGAACCACAGGCCGTTTGTGTGTATGTCAAAACTGCAGGCTGTTTGTGTGTATGTCAGAACCGTCGGGCGTTTTGTGTGTGTGTATGTGTTAGAACCATGGAACGTTTGTGTGTATGTCAGAACCGCAGGTCGTTTTGTGTGCGTGTCAGAACTGCAGGTTGTTTTGTGTGTTTGTCAGAACCGCAGGTCATTTTGTGTGTATGTCAGAACCCCCGGGCATTTTGTGTGTGTGTATGTATCAGAACCATGGAACGTTTGTGTGTATGTCAGAACCACAGGTCGTTTTGTGTGCATGTCAGAACCGCAGGTCGTTTCGTGTGTGTGTCAGAACCACAGGCTGTTTGTGTGTGTGTCAGAACCGCGGGCTGTTTGTGTGTGTGTCAGAACCACAGGTCGTTTTGTGTGTGTGTCAGAACCGCAGGTCATTTTGTGTGTGTGTGTATGTGTCAGAACCATGGAACGTTTGTGTGCATGTCACAACCACAGGTCGTTTTTTGTGTGTGTGTCAGAACCGCAGGCTGTTTGTGTGTGTGTCAGAACCGCGGGCTGTTTGTGTGTGTGTCAGAACCGCAGGTTGTTTTGTGTGTGTGTCAGAACCTCAGGCTGTTTGTGTGTATGTCAGAACCACAGGTCGTTTTGTGTGCGTGTCAGATCTGCAGGTCGTTTTGTGTGTGTGTCAGATACGCGGGCTGTTTGTGTGTGTGTCAGAACCGCAGGTTGTTTTGTGTGTGTGTCAGAACCTCAGGCTGTTTGTGTGTGTGTCAGAACCGCAGGTCATTTTGTGTGTGTGTCAGAACCGCAGGTTGTTTTGTCTGTGTGTATCAGAACCTCAGGCTGTTTGTGTGTGTGTCAGAACCACAGGTCGTTTTGTTTGTGTGTGTCAGAACCCCGGGCTGTTTGTGTGTGTGTCAGAACCACAGGTCGTTTTGTGTGTGTGTGTCAGAACCGCAGGTTGTTTGTGTGTGTGTCAGAACCACGGGCTGTTTGTGTGTGTGTCAGAACCTCAGGTCGTTTTGTGTGTGTGTCAGAACCCCAGGTCGTTTTGTGTGCGTGTCAGAACCATGGTCCGTTTCTATGTGTGTCAGAACCACGGGCCGTTTGTGTGTCTGTCAAAACCATAGGCTGTTTGTGTACATGTCAGAACCGCCGGGCGTTTTGTGTGTTTCTGTGTGTGTCAGAACCATGGACCGCTTGTGTGTATGTCAGAACCACAGGTCGTTTTGTGTGTGTGTCAGAACCTCGGGCCGTTTGTGTGTGTGTGTCAGAACTGCAGGTCGTTTTGTGTGTGTGTCAGAACCTCGGGCCGTTTGTGTGTGTGTGTGTCAGAACTGCAGGTCGTTTTGTGTGTGTGTTAGAACCTCGGGCTGTTTCGTTGTGTGTCAGAACCGCACGTCGTTTTGTGTGTGTGTCAGAACCGCGGGCTGTTTGTGTGTGTGTCAGAACCGCAGATCGTTTTGTTTGTGTGTCAGAACCGCGGGCTGTTTGTGTGTGTGTCAGAACCGCGGGCTGTTTGTGTGTGTGTCAGAACTGCAGGTTGTTTTGTGTGTGTGTCAGAACCGCGGGCTGTTTGTGTGTGCGTCAGAACCGCAGGTCGTTTTATGTGTATGTCAGAACCGCGGGCTGTTTGTGTGTGTGTCAGAACCGCAGATCGTTTTGTGTGTGTGTCAGAACCATGGACCGTTTGTATGTGTGTCAGAACCACAGGCCGTTTGTGTGTATGTCAAAACTGCAGGCTGTTTGTGTGTATCTCAGAACCGTCGGGCATTTTGTGTGTGTGTATGTGTCAGAACCATGGAACGTTTGTGTGTGTGTCAGAACTCCAGGTCGTTTTGTGTGTGTGTCAGAACCGCGGGCTGTTTGTGTGTGTCAGACCCACAGGTCGTTTTGTTTGCATGTCAGAACCATGGACCGTTTGTATGTGTGTCAGAACCACAGGCCGTTTGTGTGTATGTCAAAATTGCAGGTTGTTTGTGTGTATGTCAGAACCACAGGTCGTTTTGTGTGCGTGTCAGAACCGCAGGTCATTTTGTGTGTGTGTCAGAACCGCAGGTCGTTTTGTGTGTGTGTCAGAACCTCAGGCTGTTTGTGTTTGTGTCAGAACCGCAGGCTGTTTGTGTGTGTGTCAGAACCTAGGTCGTTTTGTGTGTGTGTCAGAACCGCAGGTCGTTTTGTGTGCGTGTCAGAACCATGGACCGTTTCTATGTGTGTCAGAACCACGGGCCGTTTCTGTGTCCGTCAAAACCACAGGCTGTTTGTGTGCATGTCAGAACCGCCGAGCGTTTTGTGTGTTTGTGTCAGAGCCATGGACCGCTTGTGTGTATGTCAGAACCACAGGTCGTTTTGTGTGTGTGTCAGAACCTCGGGCTGTTTGTGTGTGTGTCAGAACCTCAGGTCGTTTTGTGTGTGTGTCAGAACCACAGGCTGTTTGTGTGTGTGTGTCAGAACCACAGGTCGTTTTGTGTGTGTGTGTGTGTGTGTGTCTGTCAGAACCTCGGTCTGTTTCTGTGTGTGTCAGAACTGCAGGTCATTTTGTGTGCATGTCAGATCCGCAGGTCGTTTTGTGTGTGTCAGAACTGCGGGCTGTTTGTGTGTGTGTCAGAACCGCGGGCTGTTTGTGTGTGTGTCAGAACCGCCGGGTGTTTTGTGTGTGTATGTGTCAGTACCATGGAACGTTTGTGTGTATGTCAGAACCGCAGGTTGTTTTGTGTGTGTGTCAGAACTGCAGGTCGTTTTGTGTGTGTGTCAGACCCGCAGGTCGTTTTGTGTGTGTGTCAGAACCGCAGGTCGTTTTGTGTGTGTGTCAGAACCTCAGGCTGTTTGTGTGTGTGTCAGAACCGCAGGTTATTTTGTGTGCGTGTCAGAACCATGGACCGTTTGTATGTGTGTCAGAACCACAGGCTGTTTGTGTGTGTGTCAGAACTGCTGGGCGTTTTGTGTGTGTGTATGTGTCAGAACCATGGAACGTTTGTGTTTATGTCAGAACCACAGGTTGTTTTGTGTGTGTGTCAGAACCTCAGGTCGTTTTGTGTGTGTGTCAGAACCTCAGGTCGTTTTGTGTGTGTGTCAGAACTGCAGGTTGTGGGGCGTCGTGGCTCAGGTGGCTAAGGCGCCATGCCATAAATCCGGGGACCCGGGTTCGATTCCGACCTGAGGTCATTTCCCGATCCCTCCCCGTCTCTCTCTCCCGATCATTTCCTGTCCTGTCTCTACACTGTCCTATCCAATAAAGGTGAAAAAGCCCCCAAAAAAAATCTTTAAAAAAAAAAAAAGAACTGCAGGTCGTTTTGTGTGTGTGTCAGAACCATGGACCATTTCTATGTGTCTCAGAACCACGGGCCGTTTGTGTGTATGTCAAAACCGCAGGCTGTTTGTGTGTTTGTGTGTATCAGAACCATGGAACATTTGTGTGTATGTCAGAACCGCTGGCCATTTTTGAGTGTGTCAGAACCGTGGGTCGTTTGTGTGTGTGTCAGAACCTTGGGTCATCTGTGTGTGTGACAGAACCGCGGGTCGTCTATGTGTGTGTCGGAACCATGGGTCGTTTGTGTGTGTGTGTGTGTGTGTGTGTGTGTTTCAGAACCACAGGCCATTTGTTAAATATTTTCACTTCAACATGTCATATATCCTCACTCATTAACAAAACTCATTTTTCACTTTTTTTTTTCCTCGCTTGAGTCCAAACTTGTGACCTGATAGGTCAGGAGGTAAAACAAATAAGAACATAAATAAATAAGAACAGAAAGAAAGAAAGAAAGATCAGAAGTTTTGCAGCTGATAGAGTTTTGTAACCATCCCAACACAGACTCTACCTCACTAAAGATAGTAACACATGCTGCAAATATTTGCCATTAACCACTTCCTGTTTGATTCCCATCTTGTGACCTGATTGGTCTGGAGGTTAAAGAAAATATGGGGTGTCACGTTTTCTACTGTAGAAGTTTCAATGTGAGCAAAAACTTTGTAAAGATTTCTCAAAGATTCATTGTAAATTGTGTGTTGATGGTTGAAAAAAAAACAATAAGCATTTTTCATGAGGCTTTTTTTTAAGGCTCGATGATTTACTCTATCTATAATTGTGGACAGTTTTGAAAGCCCAAATGTCAAATCAACCAAATTTTCAGGGTTTCCACATACAAATTTCATGATTAGCTGTGAATTGAAAGCTGTGTCATCATGTTTTGAGCTCCATATGTACGTATTTCGGGCGGCATGGTGGTGTAGTGGTTAGCGCTGTCGCCTCACAGCAAGAAGGTCCGGGTTCGAGCCCCGTGGCCGGCGAGGGCCTTTCTGTGTGGAGTTTGCATGTTCTCCCCGTGTCCGCGTGGGTTTCCTCCGGGTGCTCCGGTTTCCCCCACAGTCCAAAGACATGCAGGTTAGGTTAACTGGTGACTCTAAATTGACCGTAGGTGTGAATGTGAGTGTGAATGGTTGTCTGTGTCTATGTGTCAGCCCTGTGATGACCTGGCGACTTGTCCAGGGTGTACCCCGCCTTTCACCCGTAGTCAGCTGGGATAGGCTCCGGCTTGCCTGCGACCCTGTAGAACAGGATAAAGCAGCTAGAGATAATGAGATGAGACGTACGTATTTCCTCACATCTCCTCATGTACATACTGAGTTTTCTCCAGAGTAGTGAATAATCATAACGCTGGCTCCAGGAGCACAGGGTTTACTTTCTATTTCTAGATTTATCCACTGGAAGTTGTAGTTATATCAGCTAAAGAGTACAAGCTCAGTTCATGGATTTATTTCATCATGTCTCCTCCGTCATCGTGCTAAAATCTCACCGAACAGCTTTGTACATTCCTGACTTTTTTTCATTAATGTCTTGCACAACTGAATTCTGGATTTTTACCCTCAGTGGGTTTACTAATACAGCAGAAGAAGAGGACGAAGTGTACGGCCAAGCTTTCCCCAGCAGAGCGTGTTCCACACACCCAAACCACTTGCTGTGTGTCTAATTCATCATTACTGCTCCATTACAGCTTCAGCTCGTCTTCTGATCTTCTCGAGCTTCTCTTCTTACACCTTCCAGAATCTTCCCAGACGTGATTTTCAAGACAAAAAGGAAGCAACAGAGCAACATCAGAATCCCGCTACACTTATTACAGCGGCTTTCAAGAAGCCATGCGTTTGTTCTTTTCTGTGTTTTACTCGGGAGATGCTTTGTGTGTGTGTGTGTGTGTGTGTGTGTGTGTGTGTGTGTGTGTGTGTGTGTGTGTGTGTTTTCTTGTCAGTTTTGAAGCTCATGGGCCAAAATGCTCATAATCATTTTAAAAGAAGTTTTAAATGTATAATAAGCAGATCAACATCCCAGCAAAGTGGAAAAAGCAGCACATACTGTACTTCTGCATTCACGTGACACACACACACACACACACACACACACACACACACACACAAATGCATGCTTGAGCTCAAGATATATAATATATATGAATAATGATTTAAATATATCAATGAAAAATGTAGAAAAATATTATATTTTAAAAAATATGCATGTATTAAATAATATATTTTATGACATTAAATCAATAAATAAGAAAATATAAGGTGTATAAATATACATTCACGAGTCTGTATTTTCATTAAATAAATAAATAAATAAATAAATGATGAGAAAAGATTTTATAAAGACTCATTTACTCAACAGTACATTTTAATTATATTTGGCAATGAATAAATAATAAAATAATGTTATAAATAAACTTAGTAAACAGTAAATTTTATTCTATTAAATATGACATGAATGAATAAATAAATAAATAAATAAATAATGAATACCAATGTTAGATTTTATAAATACACATTTACAATACAGCATACTTTATTAAATTTATTTATTTATTTTATCTTTTATAAAGATAAATTTAGATTTGTATTTATTATTATCATTAATAATAATAATAATAATAATTATTATTATTATTATTATTATCATTACAATCTATAGCATTTTAGTGTATATATTTTTAAATTGAAATAGAAAATACATAAGAAATATACATTTTTAAAGTATGCTTAACTATCATAATAAATATATTAAAAATATACTGTAATAATAATAATAATAATAATAATAATAATCATCATCATCATCATCATGGGTAGCACAGTGGTCCGGTGGTTAGCACTGTTGCCTCACAGCAAGAAGGTTCCAGGTTCGAATCCCACAGCCGGCGGGGGCCTTTCTGTGTGGGGTTTGCATGTTCTTTCTGTGTCTGTGTGGGTTTCCTCCGGGTGCTCTGGTTTCCCCCACAGTCCAAAGACATGCGGTAAGGTAAAATACCCAGCCACTGGGGTTGTACTAGACAGTGCATACTTAATGCCAGTCCCAAGCCCAGATAGACTGGGGAGGGTCGCGTCAGGAAAGGCATCCGGTGTAAAACCTATGCCAAATCAATTATGTGGAACAGATCCACTGTCGCGACCCCTAAGGGGATCAGCTGAAAGGAGAAGAAGAATTTGAGACATTATCCACGTTTTTATACCAAAACTTGGAAAATGCAAAAAAGATATTTCCCTTGAAATGATTCCAAGATAATTTACATCTCATTACAACATTATTATTATTATTATTATTATTATTATATTATTAAAAAAATTATTATTATTTTTTTACTTCACAGGATGAAGCAATCTTCTAACATCACAGTCAATTTTGATGGAAACCTACAGAACAGGAGGAGATGTGCAAACGTGTGGCTTTTTTTTCAGTGTTCTATATAATATTTCAAAGCCCGGCTGTCAAAACACATCCATCAGCATGCAGACGATGAACCACCCCAATTAGAGTCACACAGAATCCACCGTGATGTGATTCAGAACTATGAGCTGTTTTTTTTTTTTTTTAGGTCTCAGGGAGCTGTTTGTGTTTAAAGAGATGCTGTTTGGGGGGAAAAATGAGAATTTCACCCCTGGCGCTTGCCACTTGTCATAAATCTTTTAGCATGTGCCTGTTGGCTAAAGAACTTGGCTTGTGCTGCTAAACTTAACCTCCGTATCCAAAGCCACGGCTGGAGAAACACAAACCATCACGACGTCATCGAGATGAGCCTTCAAGTGCAGTGTTTTCAGCCGAGAGTCATCTCGAACAGTTTATAACCTTTATTTTTCCACAGAAATATCACTCCGGATGGTGTGTGTGTGTGTGTGTGTGTGTGTGTGTGTGTGAGTGTAGAGTGTTTATTTCATTTAAAGCTCTTCTGCATCTCACCTGTGGAAATATTTCGTATCTTTTCCAGTATCACAGTTTTCACTGGATAACAGGGAGAGACGACGTTCTGTAGAGCCGCACAGAGGAGGTGTGAGGAGTCACTCGCTCTCTCACAGAAACTCATCAAATATTCCTCTTCTTCTTTACTTTTCCTCTTATTGCTTTTCTTCTTCTTGCCCTTTGTCATCGTCTTCATCTTATTTTCTTCATCGGTCTTTTCTTTTCTATTTTATTTTTCTTCTTACTCTATTTCTTCTGTCTTTTACTCTGTCTTCTATTTATCCTTTATCCTACTTTTTATTCTTTTTATTGTTCTTCTGTCCTTCCTTTTCTTTCTTTCTTTCTTTCTTTCTTTCTTTCTTTCTTTCTTTCTTTCTTTCGAGTCTCATTGTTTTTATTCTTGTTGCTCTTCTACATTTTCTTCATTTTGTTTGCTTCTTAATTTTTTCTTTTTCATCTTCTACCACATCTTTCTTTCTTTCTTTCTTTCTTTCTTTCTTTCTTTCTTTCTTTCTTTCTTTCTTTCTTTCTTTCTATTCTCATTGTTTTCTTTGTTGCTCCTCTTCCTCCTCTTCTACATTTTCTTCATTTTGTTTGCTTCTTAATTTCTTCTTTTTCATCTTCTACCACATCTTTCTTTCTTTCTTTCTTTCTTTCTTTCTTTCTTTCTTTCTTTCTTTCTTTCTTTCTTTCTATTCTCATTGTTTTCTTTGTTGCTCCTCTTCCTCCTCTTCTACATTTTCTTCATTTTGTTTGCTTCTTAATTTCTTCTTTTTCATCTTTCTTTCTTTCTTTCTTTCTTTCTTTCTTTCTTTCTTTCTTTCTTTCTTTCTTTCTTTCTTTCTTTCTTTCTATTCTCATTGTTTTCATTATTGTTGCTCCTCTTCTTCCTCCACATTTTCTTCTTCATTTTAGATTTCTTCTTAATATTTATTTTTTAATCTTGTTCTTTCTTTCTTTCTTTCTTTCTTTCTTTCTTTCTTTCTTTCTTTCTTTCTTTTTTTCTTTCTTTCGAGTCTCATTGTTTTTATTCTTGTTGCTCTTCTTCTACATTTTCTTCATTTTGTTTGCTTCTTAATTTTTTCTTTTTCATCTTCTACCACATCTTTCTTTCTTTCTTTCTTTCTTTCTTTCTTTCTTTCTTTCTTTCTTTCTTTCTTTCTTTCTATTCTCATTGTTTTCTTTGTTGCTCCTCTTCCTCCTCTTCTACATTTTCTTCATTTTGTTTGCTTCTTAATTTCTTCTTTTTCATCTTCTACCACATCTTTCTTTCTTTCTTTCTTTCTTTCTTTCTTTCTTTCTTTCTTTCTATTCTCATTGTTTTCTTTGTTGCTCCTCTTCCTCCTCTTCTACATTTTCTTCATTTTGTTTGCTTCTTAATTTCTTCTTTTTCATCTTTCTTTCTTTCTTTCTTTCTTTCTTTCTTTCTTTCTTTCTTTCTTTCTTTCTTTCTTTCTATTCTCATTGTTTTCATTATTGTTGCTCCTCTTCTTCCTCCACATTTTCTTCTTCATTTTAGATTTCTTCTTAATATTTATTTTTTAATCTTGTTCTTTCTTTCTTTCTTTCTTTCTTTCTTTCTTCTTCTGCTGCTTCTTTTTAATCCTCTTCATTTTTTCTGTTCTTCCCTCCTTCTCCCTTTTCTTGGTGTTGTTTTTCTTCTTGCAGAGTTGGGCGGTAAAGAAGTAAAAATCCGTCCTTACCACTACTGCATCTCAAAAAATTAGAATATTGTGAAAAAGTTCAATATTTTCCATCAGTTATTTAAGAAAGTGAAAATGTTATATATTATAGACTCATTACACATAAACTAAAATGTTTCAAGCATTTTTCTATTTTAATTGTAATCAGTATGTCATACAGTACAAAAACATAAAAAAAACCCATCTCAAAATAGAGAATATTTCATTTCGAGTTTGAGTAAAACAGTATGAACACAGTGTATCTCTCGGTCTAGTTCAGTACACACAACCACAATCATGGGGAAGACTGCTGACTTGACTGTTGTCCAGAAGATGATCAATGATGCCCTCCACAAGGAGGGTAAGCCACAAAAGGTCATTGCTTAAAAGGGTGGCTGGAAAAGGTGCACAAGCAACAGGGATGGCTGCAGTCTTGAGATGATTGTCAAGAAAAGTTGATTCAAGAACTTGGGAGAGCTTCACAAGGAGTGGACTGAGGCTGGTGTCAGTGTATCAAGACCCATCACGAACAGACATCTTCAAGAAAGGGGATACAACTTTTGCATTCCTAATATCAAGCTACTCCTGAGCCAGAAACAATGTCAGAAGTGTCTTATCTGGGCTAAGGAGAGAAAGAAATGGACTGTTGCTCAGTGGTCCAAAGTCCTCTTTTCAGATGAAAGTACATTTTGCATTTAATTTGGAAATCACGGTTCTAGAGTCTGGAGGAAGAGTGGAGAGGCACAGAATCCAAGGTGTTTGAAGCCCAGCGTGAAGTTTCCACAGTCTGTGATGATTTGGGGTGCCATGTCATCTGCTGGTGTTGGTCCACTGTATTTTATCAAGTCCAAAGTCAACACAGCCATCTACCAGGAGATTTTAGAGCACTTCATGCTTCCATCTGCTGACGAGCTTTTTGGAGATGCTGATTTCCTTTTCCAGCAGGACTTAGCACCTACCTACAGTGCCAAAACTACTAACAAATGGTTTGCTGACCATGATATTACTGTGTTTGATTGGCCAGCCAACTTGCCTGACCTGAACCCCATAGAGAATCTATGGGGTATTGTCAAGAGGAAGATGAGAAACACCAGACCCAAAAAAACAGATACGCTGAAGGCCACTATCAAAGCAACCTGGGCTTCAATAACACCTCAGCAGTGCCACAGACTGATCACCTCCATGCCACACCGCATTGATAAAGTAATTCATGGTAAAGGAGCCCCAACCAAGTACTTAGTGTATAAATGAATATACTTTTCAGAAGTTGGACATTTCTGTATTGTAAATTCTTTTTTTTGATTGATCTTAGGGAATATTCTAATAATTTGAGATACTGGATTTCTGATTTTCATGAGCTATAAGCCATAATCATCAAAATTTAAACAAAAAAGGCTTTAAATATTTCATTTTACATGTAATGAATATAGAATATATGAAAGTTTACCCTTTTTAATTAAATTATGAAAAAAGGAACTTTTTCATGGTAAATCTAATTTTTTGAGATGCACTAGTATACTTCACCATAGAGGGTTTTTTTTTTGCTATCTGTTCTTTACTTGAGTATTTATTTTTCTGACAACTTTTCACTTTTAATCCCTACAATTTACACACATATCTGTACTTTCTACTCCATTACTTTAGTTTCAGTGCATTTGAGGGGAATAATGGATTATTTACAGTGGTGCTTGAAAGTTTGTGAACCCTTTAGAATTTTCTATATTTCTGCATAAATATGACCTAAAACATCATCAGATTTTCACACAAGTCCTAAAAGTAGATAAAGAGAACCCAGTTAAACAAATGAGACAAAAATATAACACTTGGTCATTTATTTATTGAGGAAAATGATCCAATATTACATATCTGTAGGGGCAAAAGTATGTGAACGTCTAGGATTAGCAGTTAATTTGAAGGTGAAATTAGAGTCAGGTGTTTTCAGTCAATGGGATGACAATCAGGTGTGAGTGGGCACCCTGTTTTATTAAAAGAACAGGGATCTATCAAAGTCTGATCTTCACAACACATGTTTGTGGAAATGTATCATGGCACGAACAATGGAGATTTCTGAGGACCTCAGAAAAAGCGTTGTTGATGCTCATCAGGCTGGAAAAGGTTACAAAACCATCTCTAAAGAGTTTGGACTCCACCAATCCACAGTCAGACAGATTGTGTACAAATGGAGGAAATTCAAGACCATTGTTACCCTCCCCAGGAGTGGTCGACCAACAAAGATCACTCCAACAGCAAGGCATGTAATAGTCGGCAAGGTCCCCAAGGACCCCAGGGTAACTTCTAAGCAACTGAAGGCTTCTCTCACATTGGCTAATGTTAATGTTCATGAGTCCACCATCAGAAGAACACTGAACAACAATGGTGTGCATGGCAGGGTTGCAAGGAGAAAGCCACTGCTCTCCAAAAAGAACATTGCTGCTTGTCTGCAGTTTGCTAAAGATCATGTGGACAAGCCAGAAGGCTATTGGAAAAAATTTTTGGATAGATGAGACCAAAATAGAACTTTTTGGTTTCAACGAGAAGCATTATGTTTGGAGAAAGGAAAACAATGCATTTCAGCATAAGAACCTTATTCCATCTGTGAAACATGGTGGTGGTAGTATCATGGTTTGGGCCTGTTTTGCTGCATCTGGGCCACAACGGCTTGCCATCATTGATGGAACAATGAATTCTGAATTATACCAGCGAATTCTAAAGGAAAATGTCAGGACATCTGTCCATGAACTGAATCTCAAGAGAAGGTGGGTCATGCAGCAAGACAATGACCCTAAGCACACAAGTCGTTCTACCAAAAACGGTTAAAGAAGAATAAAGTTAATGTTTTGGAATGGCCAAGTCAAAGTCCTGACCTTAATCCAATTGAAATGTTGTGGAAGGAACTGAACGAGCAGTTCATGTGAGGAAACCCACCAACATCCCAGAGTTGAAGCTGTTCTGTACGGAGGAATGGGCTAAAATTCCTCCAAGCCAGTGTGCAGGACTGATCAACAGTTACCGCAAACGTTTAGTTGCAGTTATTGCTGCACAAGGGGGTCACACCAGATACTGAAAGCAAAGGTTCACATACTTTTGCCACTCACAGATATGTAATATTGGATCATTTTCTTCAATAAATAAATGACCAAGTATAATATTTTTGTCTCATTTGTTTAACTGGGTTCTCTTTATCTACTTTTAGGACTTGTGTGAAAATCTGATGTTGTTTAAGATCATATTTACGCAGAAATATAGAAAATTCTAAAGGGTTCACAAACTTTCAAGCACCACTGTATTTATTTATTTATTTAGGGCGGCACAGTGTTGTAGTGGTTAGCGCTGTCGCCTCACAGCAAGAAGGTCCGGGTTCGAGCCCCGTGGCCAGCGAGGGCCTTTCTGTGCAGAGTTTGCATGTTCTCCCCATGTCCACGTGGGTTTCCTCCGGGTGCTCCGGTTTCCCCCACAGTCCAAAGACATGCAGGTTAGGTTAACTGGTGACTCTAAATTGACCGTAGGTGTGAATGTGAGTGTGAATGGTTGTCTGTGTCTATGTGTCAGCCCTGTGATGACCTGGCGACTTGTCCAGGGTGTACCCTGCCTTTCACCCGTAGTCAGCTGGGATAGGCTCCAGCTTGCCTGCAACCCTGTAGAACAGGATAAAGCGGCTACAGATAATGAGATGAGAATGAGATGAGATTTATTTAATTGAATCACTGTGCATCTTTCTAACATCAAGACTATTTTAATCTAAATGGCTGGGACAGTAACACATAGAAAAGATGATACTGATTAAACTAACCCAATCTGGCAACCCGAACTCTGAACTGAAACAGGAGCTGTGTTCAAATTCAGCAAAAACTGCGATGAATGTGTTTTCTTTCAACTTTTAAATGTGAAAGTTTTGTTTAAACATTCCACATTGTTCGAGGTAAATACTGAACGCTTTAGCTGGATGTGATGTCTGCTCTTCAAACTCTTCAAATAAGTTCTTAGCAAGCAGGCAAGGAGCAGAGTAAGGTAAAGATAGCTATATGTTAGCATTATGTACAGCTGGGTTGTTAGCGGAGCACATGACATACAGTATTATTTAAAAATTAACAAACAGTAGGTTTGCCTCCTTCCGCATGCATACACCCACCCCAATTATATTATATTATATTATATTATATTATATTATATTATGGGCGGCACGGTGGTGTAGCGGTTAGCGCTGTCGCCTCACAGCAAGAAGGTCCGGGTTCGAGCCCCGTGGCCGGCAAGGGCCTTTCTGTGCAGAGTTTGCATGTTCTCCCCGTGTCCGCGTGGGTTTCCTCCGGGTGCTCCGGTTTCCCCCACAGTCCAAAGACATGCAGGTTAGGTTAACTGGTGACTCTAAATTGATCGTAGGTGTGAATGTGAGTGTGAATGGTTGTCTGTGTCTATGTGTCAGCCCTGTGATGACCTGGCGACTTGTCCAGGGTGTACCCCGCCTTTTGCCCGTAGTCAGCTGGGATAGGCTCCAGCTTGCCTGCGACCCTGTAGAAGGATAAAGCAGCTAGAGATAATGAGATGAGATATTATATTATATTATATTATATTATATTATATTATATTATATTATATTATATTATATTATATTATATTATATTATATTATATTATATTATATTGGTTAGTGGTATATCAGATATATTCCATTCAGCTAGCATGATACTGAACGAGTCGAAGAAGAGTTAGCTGAATGGAATATATCTGATATACCACAAAAAATGCCAGACAATATTTATTAGTATTATACATACACACTCTTCATATCAGCATTCTCAAAGACCAACACAAATTTACCCCCGACTTGGTGAAGTTAGCGCGGCAGTCCAGTTACCTTCTAGCTAATGTAGTGTTAGCGATGGCTAGTGCAGTTTAGGCCAATGCTAGTGTAGTCAAGCCAATTATTTTCCCTGTGTAATTTACTTAGTTACTTTCAAAATCAACATTGACAATTACACTCAACGGAGCGACCTGGCAGCCAAAATTCTCTCAAAATCTTCCGATTTTAATGAAGCACACCTCATGGCCATGTTTGTTTACAGTCACAGTCACTCACTAGCACAGAAGTTTTACATCTCTGACGTGTCTCTTTTCCAGTTTTTCGATGTCCGTTGGTATGTTTTTCTCTTGCAAATATGCATGAAGAATATCTAATGAAGTTTTGGTAGTCTTTCGGGTGTTCAACACATCTTCGGTTTCAGTTTTTAGTTTATTTATTTACTGCTTAATTCTAGCATAGCTAATCCTAGCAGTAGCACTCGATGAGCCTTGTCTTCTCTCTTTCCTGGTTGACAAAGAAATGATTGTGCGCATGCGCAGCAGAAAAGTTTTGTCATTGGATCTTCGAATGAGCTCCGACATGTGACATCGTGTTGTCTTGACAACGTGCAATATTATAACAATATTGCACACTCATTCTCCACTGGTGAGCATGGCATAATACATGGAGCATAAGCGATATGATAATAATATTGCATGCTATCAATAAACCCACTAGAAGGGAACAGAAAACATGTTTTTATTCCATGGAAAAAGTGGCCTGTATGTATTATATTATATTATATTATCTCATCTCATCTCATTATCTCTAGCCGCTTTATCCTTCTACAGGGTCGCAGGCAAGCTGGAGCCTATCCCAGCTGACTACGGGCGAAAGGCGGGGTACACCCTGGACAAGTCGCCAGGTCATCACAGGGCTGACACATAGACACATTATATTATATTATATTATATTATATTATATTATATTATATTATATTATATTATATTATATTATATTATATTATATTATAAGGTTCAGTAGTTTTGCACAGAAACAGCTGGTAGAAATGTTTTAATTTAAGTACATTTCAAAGCCTGGACTTTTCTACTTTTACTTGAGTAAAGAAATTGAATCAGTACTTTTACTTTGATCAGAGCATTTTTTTTTAAACACAATCATCTGTATTTATACTTAAGTAAAGTATGCAACCTGTGCTTCTTCTGGTTTTCTGGACTTCCTCTTCTTTTCCTTTATCCTCCTCTTCCTCTTCTACTTATTATTTTTATTTATTTATTTTCTTTCATGGGGCAGCCATGGCCTGTAGGTTACAGAAGCAGCCTTGGGCCCAAAGGGTCACTGGTTTGATTCCTGGGACCGGCAGGAAAAATGAGAGGGGAGTTGAGTGAATGAACAGCACTCTCTCTCCCTCTATATTACGGCTGAAGTGCCCTTGAGCACCGCACCTAACCCCCAACTGCTCCCTGGGCACTGTCACTTAGCTGCCCACTGTTCTGGGTATGTGTGTGTGTGTGTGCTCATTGCTCACTTGTGTGTGTTCACTGCTTCAGATGGGTTAAATGCAGAGGAGGAATTTCACTGTGCTTGAGTATACATATGATAAATAAAGGCTTCTTCTTCTATTCTCTTTCTTCTGTTTCTTTTTCTACTTCTTATTTTTATTCATGTTCTTCTTTCTTCTTTTACCTTTCTTCTTCTTCTTTGTCTTGCTCTGTCTTTGTGTATGTCTTTCTGTCACCTTTATTGCCTTTAGTGCCTTTATTACATTTATTTATTTATTTATTTATTTATGTTTGTTTGTTTGTTTGTTTGTTTGTTTATTATTATTACTAGAATATGTGTCCTTGTTAAACCTTTCTTTTTTCTGTCTGGAGTTTCACAAAAGATCATTGCTGAATGGTAGAGCATCATATTGAACTCATCATTTATATTTCCAAGTAATTGGGTAAATACTGTACATCAGGTACGTGTGTGTGTGTGTGTGTGTGTGTGTGTGTGTGTGTGTACAGTCCTTAAATTGTGATATTTTCAATATAATGAGTCTGTGAATAAAGAAAAAGAGCAGTTAAAAAGTGTGTGAGAAGCTTTAAAAAAAATTTTTAATAATGTGTGTGTGTGTGTGTGTGTGTGTGTGTGTGTGTGTGTGTTTTCTGCAGGGCTGTGATACTTGACCTCTGTTCTGTTTATCTGGTTATTAGTTGTATTTTGGTGCTGCAAAGTGTGTTATTTACTGCCCGAGGAAATAAAAACTAATTACATATCAAGATATAGCGCTTCCTCTCGTTCAGAAGTAACACAATATAGTGTTAATGTGTAGCCTGAAGCATCACACTGACTTCCAGCCCCTCAGTGTGCGCGCGCTAATAACGACCAGATCCGATTAGACTGTATGCATCATATGCTTTTTTTATGCCCTCTTGTTCTTACTTACTCTGTATGTGTGTGTGTGTGTGTGTGTGTGTGTAGTGAGGAGAGATAATGTAGTTTGTTCTCACTGACACACCGACTTGAAAAAGACTCCACTGCGAGGTTTTAATTATGCAGTGTGTTAACTCTGAGGTTCAGGATCCTTATTGAACTCCATAAATCTGTGATGGTGTCGTCTCTGTCCTGTCCTGACTCTCTCTCTCTCTCTCTCTCTCTCTCTCTCTCACTCACTCACTCACACACACACACACACACACACACACACACACTTGGAAAAAAAAAACACCTCAAAATGCAAACCTCAAAATTCAACCTTTTGTCATTTTTTAAAATATTGTATACAAGACTACCAAAGGTACCAAAAAATGGGCACATTTTCCCATATGCAGTGTTTAATGCATTTGAACAGAACCCTGGCATGTTCTCCGACTCATGGGGTTCTTGAGGTCGGTGAGAAAACAGCAATCAAGCAGGTCTAAGAGCATCTGATCAAGGTGATCTTGGTTCGATTCAAATGTCCTCAGCTACAGTGAGAAAGTGATTTGACTCTGAATCAACTCAATTGAATCAAGCATGCCATGTGTGTATTTATTTATTTATTTATTGGTATAAGCGAGCAGCTAAACTGCACCAAAGGACAAAACTGTTGTGCTGTAGAAACACAATGTGTTCTGAAGATTTGGATTGATGAACAAAAAAGAAAACATGACCCGCCACGCCTACTTACATCAAAAGGTGCAGGCTATCTGCTGGTACCTCGTATAG
Organism: Neoarius graeffei; assembly: GCF_027579695.1. Classification (NCBI taxonomy): domain Eukaryota; kingdom Metazoa; phylum Chordata; class Actinopteri; order Siluriformes; family Ariidae; genus Neoarius; species Neoarius graeffei. The sequence continues at coordinate 30,378,716 of NC_083579.1, forward strand.
TGAAGGCTACATCAGGGGGCAGAGCCTTTTCTTACAAAGCCCCACAGTTATGGAACAGCCTTCCAAGTAGTGTTCGGGAATCAGACACAGTCTCAGTGTTTAAGTCAAGGCTGAAAACATATCTGTTTAGTCAAGCCTTTTGATAATGGTGTTTGAGGTAAAGGTGTAGATCTGGAGGGTCCTCAGGCATAGAGTGTTTGGTAAACTGGGATGTATGGATGCTGTCAGCCCCCCACTCACTCATTCACTCACTCAGGTTTGTTGACGGTGTAGTGGCTGGCTGCTTTATGTCCTGGGACTCCCTCATGTCCGTGTTACCTTCTGGCTCTCCCCTTTTAGTTATGCTGTCATAGTTAGTTTTGCTGGAGTCCCTACTTGCACTCAGCGCAAAATGTATACTGTTTTTACTCATTAGATGACATTGGACATACCCAACAACCTGTGTTTTCTCCCCCCCAAGTTACATGTTGATCCTGAGATCGAGATGCTGACCTCTTCTGCTCCTCAGATCTGCCTCATCCATCCTGATGCCCTACGTCTGGCTGGAGTCTCATCACATCACTCCTGTAGAGGACTGCCCCATATCATATGGACAGTCGAAAGTCGCACTTGGAAGACGCTCTGGACACTTAAAGTAATATATTTATGCCTGAGGACTACAGTTGCCTTGCTAACTTTAGGACTGCAGTTGTCATGAACAGTTTTGCACTCAAGTTTCCATCAATGAACAGTTGATAACTTCAACAAATCAGACTTCATGTTAAAGCTATAATGAATTTCCTGGGTTCACAGTTATACTTCGTGACTATATAGGACACTGTTATAGAAGTAAGTTATTTATAATCATTTTATCTGTTATCAACCAAATGAGGATGGGTTCCCTTTTGAGTCTGGTTCCTCTCGAGGATTCTTCCTCATGTCGTCTGTTTTTCCTTGCCACCGTCACCACAGGCTTGCTCATTGGGGATAGACTAGGGATAAAATTAGCTAATGTTTAAAGTATTTAAATTTCTCTAAAGTTGCTTTGCAACAATGTCTATTGTTAAAAGCGCTATCAAAATAAACTTGACTTGACATGGATCTGATACACAAAATGGTGCAAACTGGTTATTGATGTAATTATCAAATTGGTTATTTAGCATTGGCGCTGTGTTCTCCAAGCTTGGATGATTTTTTGGGGGGGGTTCTACTCACAGTTGGTGAAGGTTTTCCTGTTCTCATTTGCCATATTTCTGTCCAGTGAATGAAAGCATTTTATGAGGATGTTTCAGCCCTACATGGTCCTTCATGATTTTTGTTGTTGTTGTTGTTGTTGTGGTATTTATCATTTATATGCAGGGTGAAATTGATAGAATCCAAAAGAACCAAATGTGATAAACCAATTTTGCTTTGATTCAGATTTGACAAGTGGACAAATAGGTGTCCAGGTGATGGAAAAAAGGTCCTCCATTTTGGCACAATTATCACTTTAGCCTTCAGTAATTTATCATCTTTGACACACTTCATGTTGTTACAGGAGGCAGAACGCAAGTGCGTAAACAGGATTAAAAATTGTATAATCTGTACTCCTAAAGAAATAATCAGATGGAGGTCAAAACCAGGAAGTACTACAAGCAACCGCAAAGAGCACAAGAATACAGAAACACATGCTTTGAACACCATGTATGCTAAGATGTCATAACATTTCACAGGTGCAATGGGGTATAAACAGACAAGCTAATCAAGAACTAAGATGAGACATCATGAAACTAGCAAATGATAGATGCCAAGGAGGAATACATATCAACATTTGCATGCATACCAGTTTGCAAGTTTTTCATGAGCAACCTACCTCAGTTCCTTACTTTGGCATTTGCATGCCAACATCCTAGCTAACTCACCAACCACAAAACATAGAAAAGATGACAGTCAGAGAAAGTTAATGTGAATATCTTGACTCACTGTGTGCCAATGAGTAGGGTGAAGAATGTTTTGCTTTTGCTTTGTTTGGAAAATTAGCATTTCGTTGTGCCACATACAGCATGACAAACAACAGAAGTATGGTGCAGTTGAAGGTTATATTGATATTGTTTCTTAAAATTATACACTGTATCTGAAAAATATATCATGCCAATCTCAAATTTTATTTTTTTTACACTGAGAACATGTCCTGTATGGAAAATAGATTCTGCTAGCTCAGCACTTTCTTTTAAACATGCAAGCAATAACTTTTATAATTGCTTGTCAGAGGTTATTATAAATTATATGACATGGGTGTATCTGGGCGGTAGTTTTAACTTCCTATCTCATAAAGAAGAAAGACTGAGCACATGATGAGGAATGAAATCCAGGCAGCAGAACACACAGATCTTAAATTTCACCATTGAAATTTAATGGATCATGGATGCTGCAACTACATTGTGGAAATGTGGAAAGCTGAAGGGTTGTCCGTTCAGTTATCCATCTGGAGGATGTCTGACAGGTTTTATGGGGAACTCTTTTTTGGAAGCCAAGTCAAGTCAAAGTGCCTCTCACGCCAGAATCTGGTCTTCCCAGGCAGTCTCCTGTCCCAGTACTAACCAACTCTTTGAGGCGTATGGGTGCGGCACCCATCTCCATTTTGATCACCCTCGGTCTCTCACCTATACAGCAAGGGTTACGGGGGGGTAGTCCTCTGGTAACCACAAGAGTTTGAATTCCCCACTCACATCTGTATTGCAGCATGCCTTGCCAGACAGTAGTACGGTAGGTACCAGTACCATTTTTACGATGGTCTTTGGTATGACCTGACCATGAGTAGAACTCATGATCTCCCGATCAAGAGGCAGACACGCTAACCACTAGGCCAACTCACAGGCTTTTTTGGAAGTGCAGTAGCTTTAATTATCCAATGAAACCTGAATGAACCCTTGATGAACCCCTTCATGTAAGAATATACAGTTGTGCTCATAAGTTTACATACCCTGGCAGAATTTTTGCTTTCTTGGCCTTTTTTCAGAGAATATGAATGATAGCACAAAAACTTTTTTCCCCACTCATGGTTAGTGGTTGGGTGAAGCCATTTATTGATAAACAACTGTGTTTTCTATTTTTAAATCATAATGACAGCAAAAAACATCCAAATGACCCTGATCAAAAGTTTACATACCCCAGTTCTTAATACTGTGTATTGCCCCCTCTAACATCAATGACAGCCTGAAGTCTTTTGTGGTAGTTGTGGATGAGGCTCTTTATTTTCTCAGATGGTAAAGCTGTCCATTCTTCTTGGCAAAAAGCCTCCAGTTCCTGTAAATTCCTCGGCTGTCTTGCATGAACTGCGCGCTTGAGATCTCCCCAGAGTGGCTCAATGATATTGAGGTCAGGAGACTGAGATGGCCACTCCAGAACCTTCACTTTGTTCTGCTGTAGCCAATGACAGGTCGACTTGGCCTTGTGTTTTGGATCGTTGTCATGTTGGAACGTCCAAGTACGTCCCATGCGCAGCTTCCGGGCTGATGAGTGCAAATTTGCCTGCAGTATTTGCTGATAACATGCTGCATTCATCCTTCCTTCAACTTTGACCAAGTTTCCTGTGCCTTTGTAGCTAACACATCCCCAAAACATCAGCGATCCACCTCCGTGCTTTACAGTAGGAATGGTGTTCCTTTCATCATAGGCTTTGTTGACACCTCTCCAAATGTAACGTTTATGGTTGTGGCCAAAAGTTCAATTTTGGTCTCATCACTCCAAATTACCTTGTTCCAGAAGTTTTGAGGCTTGTCTCTGTGCTGTTTGGCGTATTGTAGGCAAGATACTTTGTGGCATTTGCTTGGTTTTAACAGAGCCCCTGATTTTCCATTTGTTAATCACAGTTTGAACACTGCTGACTGGCATCATCAATTCCTTGGATATCTTTTTGTATCCCTTTCCTGTTTTATACAGTTCAACTACCTTTTCCCGTAGATCCATTGACAATTATTTTGCTTTCCCCATGACTCAGAATCCAGAAATGTCAGTGGCTGGATGAAAGATGCAAGAGTCTGTCTGGATCCCAGAAACTCACTCAGCTTTTATGCACACACACTGATTACAAGCAAACAGATCACAGGTGAGGACGTTACCTTTAGTAGCCATTCAAACCCATTTGTGTCAACTTCTATGCATGTTATCAGGCCAAAATCACCAGGGTATGTGAACTTTTGATCAGGGTCATTTGGGTAGTTTCTGTTGTCATTATGATTTAAAAAGAGAAAACACAGTCGTTTGACAATAAATGGTTTCACCCAACCACTAAGCATGAGTGGAAAAGATGTTTTTGTGTTATCATTCATATTCTCTGAAAAATGGTCAAAGAATCATAGATTCTGCCAGGGTATGTAAACTTATGAGCACAACTGTATGGATATAGCCGGTAGAGAGCACTTAAATAAAAATACTTCCAAAAATCATTTTGGTCACATGACCAGGAGAGACATGGCTCAAATCCATTTGCACCAGTCATTTCCAAAATTCAACTTCACCACCATATACACATTAACATATATTTGTTATTAATGTTGTTAATGTTAACGTAACCATGGTCTAATTGTTAGAGTTTTGGGACCAAAAGGTTGTCAGTTCAATTCCCTGGACCAGCAGGCACCTAAGCCCCAACTGCTCCCCAGGCTGTACTGGGTATGTTGCATGTTACTCTGGATAAGACCATCTGATAAATGCCTGTAATGTTATTACCTCAGCCAACTGTGTTGGAGAAGGGTTTGTTTGTTCTCAACGTAACCCAAAAAGTAGTGAACGAATTTTGAGGAAAGGTGGGCTATGGGTCAAGAAACAATTGATTAGATTTTGATGCAATATGTGGCTTGGCAGAGGTATGCACTCTATAGAGTGCCCTTCTACTTAGAATTGTGTTTTTCACCCAGAGTCATACATAGCTACAGGACAGACAATCACTCAGGACCTCTCTAGGCATCACTAAGGACCCCAAAGTCACTTAAAATCCATGAAAAGGTCCAGTGTAAAAATGCAGTGATCCCCTATGTGCAGTACACACTGACATCTCTGGAAAGAACCCTCATCATGGGGTGCTGATCGAGAGCATATAAGTGACTTAGCTTTCTTTTTTAGAGTATAACAGTAACGATGATTAAAACTTAAAGATTAACTTTGTACAAAAGTTTCAGGTTTTCAGGCTAATGTCATGGAGAGTTTTACAAGTTAAAGGAAATTATCGAGCAGGCTGACCATAAGTGGCTTGTGGGCGGCACGGTGGTGTAGTGGTTAGCACTGTCGCCTCACAGCAAGAAGGTTCTGGGTTTGAGCCCAGTGGCCAACGGGGGCCTTTCTGTGTGGAGTTTGCATGTTCTCCCCATGTCTGCGTGGGTTTCCTCTGGGTGCTCCGGTTTCCCCCACAGTTCAAAGACATGCAGTTAGGTTAACGTGGGGCGGCCTTGGGCTGAAGTGCCCAAGAGTGGCAGCACATACGTATGCAGCGGCTTTGCTCTCCTGTGATGAACTAAACTTCGTTGTACATTTGTGCAGTGACAATAAAGGCATTCTATTCTATTCTATTTGTTAGCAATACAAAAGTGCTTTTCCAGTGCTTGAAATACAAATCATTGCTATTATTGAAATAATTGCTTGCGTTATTGCTATTATTGAGAACATACTGGATACTGTAATTCTACATTCATTTTATTAAGAACACTCATCCACCTGCTGGTTTATGCAGTTCTCTAATCAGCCGATCCCTTGACAGCAGCACAGTGCATGAACACATGCAGATACAAATCAAGAGCTTCAGTTAATGTTCACTTCAAACATCAGAATGGGAAAAATTGTGATCTCAAAGTGTGACTTTCACTGTGGCATGGGTGTTGGTTTGAGCCAGATGGACTGGTTTGAGTATTTCAGAAACTGTTGGTCTCCTGGGGTTTTCACACACAACAGTCTCTAGAGTTTATACAGAATGGTGTGAAAAACAAAAAACACTGAGTGAGTGAGTGAGTGAGTGAGTGGCAGTTCTGTGGGAGGAAACAAATGCCTTATTGATAAGAGAGGTCAGAGGAAAATGGACAGATTGGTTCGAGTTGCCAGGAAAAATATAGCAACTCATAGCAACTCTTTACAACCATGGTGAGCAGAAAAGCATCTCAGCATGCAACAGCAGAAACCACACTGGGTTCCACTCCTGCCAGCCAGGAAAAGGAATCTTAGAATCAAAAACAAGTTCCTATTAAAGTGGCTGGTAAGTGTATATTTGTACTATCAAATATGCTTGGTCTCCTACAGTGTTTAAAATTGCCTCTGAATGTGCTTGAACACATGCACACATGAACAGATGAAGCAGACTCTGTACCAAGCAGCCATATTGTAGTGCAGAGATTTCACCCAGATTCTGTTTGGTCTGTAAGTGTGAAACCTGTATCGACAATTAGACTGCATGATGTTAAATACTGTAATTTTATTCATATTCCCGTGAAGCCATGCCACACTGCTGAAGCCATGCTTCCATGTGCATGCTAATGATGTCCCTTTTCTTACTTATTTTAACAGGGTTATTCTTTTTGTTGCTCTACAAATATCTTAGACCTTTTTTTTTTTTGCTTCTCCCACCAGTCCTCTAAGCATTAGCATACTTATGAACTTTCACACCCTCTTAATTTCTAAATGAAACACCTGCATTTGTTACCAGCAGCAATAGAAGAGGTGTTTCGTCAAAGTGCGAGCATTACCGAAGGGGGATAATCACGAGTGGGCTGCTACTCTGTGCTCTCGGCAGGCTATCATCCTGTGTTTCCAGGCCGAACTTTTCTCACCTCCACCACCCATGCAGTCACCTGGCGTTTAGAACCGCGAGAAAACGTAGTCGCACCATGACTCGTACACAAAAAGCCTTGTGGAAATGTGAGAAAATTATCAGATCTGTCTGGAGTCTCAGTGGACATTCTGTAAAACATGTTAAATCGTGCTAATTAAATGAAGGGTCATAGGAAATGCTTAGTCTGACTGCTTAGCATGGAGTCTGGAGGTCCAGTGAACTGAACAAGATAAGGAACCAAGGAACATTTTACTACAATTTAATTAATGAGTTTTGAAGGATGCACAAACTTGGAGATCAGACTTAACCTTGGATGGAATTAAAAGTTAAGCACAAATATACATAGTGGTTTTTGCTTTTATTCTCTTGATATTTTGAAAATGGAAAATGACTAATTTTTCAGCAGTCTGGTCCAAATGCAAAGCACTTAGCTCTAACACTTTAATTCAATTAATTTGTGTAGCACTTTTGGTTTCTTTTAACAATACAATCACAGAGCAGCTTTAAAGACATCTGGATGTAGCTTTAGATCCCTAATGAACAAGCCTGAGGCAACTCCCTGAAACCACGTCTTCTTCTGGGTGGCACTGGATAGTGTATATATAGTATATAGTATGAAAAAAAAAGTTCAATGCAGCCAGACTATAAGGTAACCTACAATGATTGGTGTGTGTCCTCATCTTTGAATTGCATGAATTCACTTTATTTTTCTATTGGTTTTGTTGTTTGTATCCAGGTACTCAGATTACAGCATTAGGCTAATGCTAAGTCAACACATACATTTAAGAAAGCACTATTACATTACATTTGCCAACAGTATTTGCAAGTGTCATGATTATTTCCTCATCTCATCTCATCATCTCTAGCCACTTTATCCTTCTACAGGGTCGCAGGCAAGCTGGAGCCTATCCCAGCTGACTACGGGCGAAAGGCGGGGTACACCCTGGACAAGTCGCCAGGTCATCACAGGGCTGACACATAGACACAGACAACCATTCACACTCACATTCACACCTACGGTCAATTTAGAGTCACCAGTTAACCTAACCTGCATGTCTTTGGACTGTGGGGGAAACCGGAGCACCCGGAGGAAACCCACGCGGACACGGGGAGAACATGCAAACTCCACACAGAAAGGCCCTCGCCGGCCCCGGGGCTCGAACCCAGGACCTTCTTGCTGTGAGGCGACAGCGCTAACCACTACACCACCGTGCCGCCCATGATTATTTCCTGTCTTTCGATTAATTTATAAAAAGGTAATTTCCAAAGTCAGAAGCCATTGACTAAATAATGGCTACAGGAACAGGAAATTGCAATATATTCAACTCATCCATAATTCCTGGATTGTCTATAATTTTGCTTTGGTTTCTGGGTTATCCCAGAAACTCTGACTAGTGGTTACCCCAGAAACTCTTCCTAGTGGTTACATCAGTACTCTAACTAGTGGTTACTCCAGAAACTCTTACTCATAGTTACCCCAGTACTCTTACTAGTGGTTACCCCAATACTCTTTCTAGTGGTTACCCCAGTACTCTTACTAGTGGTTGCCCCAGTACTCTAACTAGTGGTTACTTCAGAAACTCTTACTAGTGGTTACCCCAGAAACTCTTACTAGTGATTACCCTAATACTCTTACTAGTGGTTACTTCAGAAACTCTAACTAGTGGTTACCCCAATACTCTTACTAGTGGTTACCCCAGTACTCTTACTAGTCGTTACTCCAGTACTCTTACTAGTGGTTACCCCAGAAACTCTTACTAGTGATTACCCCAGTACTCTTACTAGTGGTTACCCCAGAAACTCTTACTAGTGGTTGCTTTAGAACCTCTTACTAGTGGTTACCCCAGAAACTCTTACTAGTGGTTGCTTCAGAAACTCTTACTAGTGGTTACCCCAGAAACTCTTACTAGTGGTTGCTTCAGAAACTCTTACTAGTGATTACCCCAGAAAATCTTACTAGTGTTTACACCAGTACTCTTACTAGTGGTTACCCCAGAAACACTTACTAGTAGTTACACCAGTACTCTTACTAGTGGTTACCCCAGAAACTATTACTAGTGGTTACCCCAGAAACTCTTACCCATGGTTACTCCAGTACTCTTACTAGTGGTTACCCCAGAAACACTTACAAGTGGTTATTTCAGAAATAATAATAATAATAATAATAATAATAATAATAATAATAATTTCAATTTAGATAGCACCTTTCTCAAAACCCAAGGTTGTTTTACAATTATAGGGAATAAATAAATATATATATATTTTTTTAAAGTCCACCAAATAGAAGACAGGATGTTGTTCCAATGGTGTAGCAGCCACAGTCCCACCAAAAGGCGCACGAAAACAAGTCCCACACCACCTGCACAGCCGCCACGCCGCCGCCAGCAACATCACTTGGAACACCACGCCATGGATCCACAAAGCGAGCACAGAAGCACTGCCATGCAGAGCACCGGTACGTCCCAAACTGCCTGCACAGCCACCGTGATGCCACAGAGCAACATCGCTCGGAACACCACGCCATGCACTAAAGCACAGAGCACTGGACAACCACGATGTTAAAATGAGCAACGAGCTCACTGCAGTCCATAGCTAGGAGCACAGGCATCACCCACGGTGAACCAAGGCCTGGAGGGAACTGACACTTAAAACTGGGTCCGGAGCTATACCACAACCGGCGGACAAAAACACTCAAACAAAAACAAACATCAAACTACACAAACACAAAAAAAGAGAGAGAGAAAAATAAAATAAAAAAGCTCCAGTGAGAAGCGGCAGCCAGAATGCGCACGATGTACTCTCAACTGGAAGCGGAAAAAGGATACTTCATAACTAAAAAGTGGTTACCCAGAAACTCTAACTAGTGGTTACCCCAATACTCTTACTAGTGGTTACACTAGAAACTCTTACTAGTGGTTACCCCAATACTCTTACTAGTGGTTACCCCAGAAACTCTTACTCGTGATTACCCCAGAAACTCTTACTAGTGGTTACCCCAGTACTCCTACTAGTGGTTACCCCAGCACTCTTACTAGTATCTGTTAACTAGCTCAGAATAACTTCATCACACAAACTACCATATGATTTGTTTGGAAATAAAATCTTCCACCCATACAGGGGCCCCCAGTCCAAGGCTTCACATTTTTCAGGCTGTGTGTAGCTACTATGGCATGTAAAAAAATAGTAAGATTTGCTAATAGTGCCACAAGCTCATAAACTAATTAATCGTCAATCAAGTAGATGGTTACTTGGATTGAAGAGTTGGGGGCAGATTCACCAGGTGCCCTGTGCGGTTTAGCGTTATCGACTGGGGCTTGGCCTGCTTTCTGAGCTCGGCCTGCTCCACTGCTAATCTGATCCTGGCGAAGGAATGTGTGGGATTTGGCAAGTGTTTGCCCATAAATAAAGAGAGGCCTCTACAAAAGAATGTGTTAATTACTAATTATACGGGGAAAGGAGCAGAGCAAGCAAACGAGAGCTGGAAGGCGAGCGGAGATGACGGCGTGTTACTGCCACTAACGGGAAAGAGAAATCAAACGCTGCAATCAGTCAAACCATTAAGAGTGATGATGATCTGGCAGGCTGGGGAAATGTGTAACATCTCACTGAAAGGCCATACTAGTGAGACGGGGACAGAAAATATTTCTACACCGCTTTAACCTTAGCTTAAAACATCGTTCTTAAACATTTTGATAACCTGCTTCAATCTCATTACCTTTTTTCCTGATGTCCTCTTTTTTTCTTGACACACATCATAATGAGTTTAAATTGAACGTCTAGTGAGTTTCAGCAGCGTGCAGAGTAAGCAAGCTGCATGCAGCTATTTATGCTAAAATAGAAAATGATGATAAAGTAAATGTTCAAAATATTAATAAATAATGTGTTGTTTTTCCTCACCATGTGGCCCATTAACAGGGGAGGAAAGAGTTCTCACTGAATGAAACTTTAAGCAGTTAGTGACACTTGGATGAAATTTAAGATGCCTTCTTTAAAAAAGAAAGAAAGAAAGAATCCAAATGAAATAATAGATTTGCGGCTGGCATCTTGGCTGCCTGCAACTTTGCCGGGCTCATCATTAAAGCTGGCATCTGCAGGTCTGTGGGAAACACGGCGTGGCCCCTCAGAGCGATGCCGACTCCTGCATCTGTCCCTGCTGCCTGTCTCCTGAGCCTTTCGCTCACTGATGTTAAAAGAAATCTTTATTGTCAGTCACATATTCTATTCACTTTGTTCACCTGCGCTGACAGGCCTGGGCTGTGCTTGTGTGTGTGTGTGTGTGTGTGTGTGTGTGTGTGTGTGTGTGTGTGTGTGTGTGTGTGTGTGAGAGAGAGAGAGAGAGAGAGAGAGTGTTTTGCAGGTTGTGTGTTTGTGTGCATATCTGTGCGAGTGTATATACGCATCTTCGCCCCCTTCCTTTTCCGAATGATGGCATCTCGGAGTTTCTAAACGCTTCCTCATTAGTCTAAATCTGTTTGAAATCTCCAAGTGAGAGGTTGATAATGAAGTGGAAGAAGCAGTGGCCGTCTCTTAAGCCATGACAGGTGGAGAGATGGAGGAGGCAGAGCTCGATGATAGGGGGAGGACACTGAAGGAGGATGGGGGGTTGGTTGGTTGGTTGGTTGGTTGGTGGACTTGTGGATTCCACGGCACAGCGTTTTACAGTGAGACTCTCACCGTCGCTGATGCCTCATACTTCTGCTGACTTTTACAGCTTCCCTTCATCTGCATCCGTGCAGCACTTCAGCATGTGCGCCTGACAGTTAGCTGAATTATTTAGCTAGCTGGTGCCAGTGTTTACTCTGCTGTTCATTACACACCCATGTGTCTGTTAATGAGGTCAATCATTTGAGTCTGACTCCTGAAACGGTACCTAACAAGCATTTCAGCACAAAGGAAGAAGGACTGGTCTGTGGAAAACAGGAAAAAAAAAAGGAACAAGCACATGAGTCTGGTTTTGTATAATTAAAAGGATTCGTTTTAAAATTCCAGGACATAATTGGGCATTGATTTAATTTTCTGTCCCTCATGTTTTCTTTTTCACCAGAAAGCATCTAATTCATCAATTTGGCAGCAAGTCTCACATCCAGGGGTGCAAACGTTTTGATGATAAACAGCGTTGTTATGTCTGCTTCACAAAAAAAAAAAACAGTAATCAGCCTGTTGCTAAAGATCTCAGACTCTATCATTGCTACACATATTGTCATATGAAAAAAATATATATATATTATTGATATACTAGAAAAGCACTCAGAGAGTGCAGACCTCCGCCAAGAATCCTTTAAAAAATTCTGGGATCCAGACGGTGATCCGGATCACCGCCAAAATTTAATGGATTGTTACTTGTGCCCAGTCACACCTCTGGAAAAAATTTCAGACCAATATGTTCATAACTTTTTCCGTAATGTTGCTAACAGACAAACCAACAAACAAACAAGCGCTACCAAAAACATAACCTCCTTGGCGGAGGTAATTATGCACATTACCATAAATAAAGAATAACAGTAAGAATGCATAGACCAGTGGTTATCTTAGGGTGACCAGATTTCCCGAGTCTAAAACCGGGACACTTTGCACTTGACCGTGATACTCGTGCACGCACACGCGTTTTGATGTAAACATGCGCTGCCTCAAACCATGGCTCAGACAGGCGCTTTTATCATTTTGTAGAAGCTCACTTTTATCAACACTTCAGAGAATAATCAAGTATTTTCTTGTTATCTACATGTACTTCTATCACAATTCAGTTAAAGTAAGAAAATCAGACAACAGATGTGATGATAGGGAATAGGCCAATAGCCTACATTTCAACTGATTTATTTCACCTCTGTGAAAACCCCAAGAAAATGCATTGCTTGCATATTAACATCAACATTTTATGCGATGAACTTTTTTTTTAAACAATATGCTATGCATTGTAACAGGAATGAGCGCATGAGCCTAATCGTTGTCACCTCCGAACCTTTACCCAAAATGCCTCTTTTTAATCTTAACCAGTGTCGGCTATTAACTATTTTGAAAACGTGAACCCTGAGTTGACAACAGCATCAAACAAGTCAAGACAATCAGTGATACAGATTAAAGACAGATGAAACAGAAGAAAGACAACAAAAAATGTTTCAGAAACACAGCCACCCAACACACCCACCCACCCTAAAGAAGATGCCATTTTATTGCATACATTTACATGATGAGTGAATTTGCTCCAGTAGCACTTTATTGCCCGAGAGCCTGCTGGGAAACTGCGAGCAAGTATCATCGAAATTGGCCCGGGTAATGAGCAAGGCTTTGAGAGTAGGCATGGTCATGCGATTCCTCTCGTCAGTCCAGGTGTTGCTCATGAGTGAAAATATTCGCTCAACTGGAGTATTGGTGCCAGGTAGGCACATGGCAAACTGGCAAAGCTGGCTGACATTGCTGTAAGGAATCTCCCTACTCTTGAAGTGCGTGAACATCTCCACCCAGCGCTCATCCGTTCGGCATTGTCGCATAGTAGTTGACAGCTGCTAGCGAAAGAAACCGTTATAACGCGGCCTCTATATTGTAACATTGTACAAATAGCTACATTGTAAGGTTGACTGCGCACACACGCACATTGATGCTGAATTGCTAGAAGCTTTACTGACATCTCATTGGCTATATATGATCGATGTAACCGGGACAGTTTGTTAGTGTTTGGTGTAAACCAGGACATTTCAGAGTCCCGATGGACCTTTGTCAGGACTGGGGACACGCAACTCAAAATCGGGACTGTCCCGGTCAAACCGGGATGTCTGGTCATGCTAGGTTATCTATTACCAGACTTAAGTGAGTATTACAACTAAATACTGCAGCAAAGCTAATAGTTCAGTGACTCCAATTTCCTAAAATTGACCAGAATGATTTCTTTAGCAGCTCCTATGTTGTGTTTCATCTAATCACAAGGATTCCTATGAATTATTTAGCTGAAGGCAGCTCATCAGACCAAAGTCTGGCTACAGGGCTAAAGACATTATGTCAGAAAAGGAGCATTTTTAGATTTACATAAATCTTTCATTTTTTAAAACCCTCTCTAGTTTGCTTAGCAAAGTGGCTTGTTTAAAAATAGTTGATAAAAACAATGTTTTTGAATCACTGGACAGAGACGTAGGTGGTAATTTAATCCACACAAAATTTAAAACAGATGTAGTTTATCTGTTCAGAGTCCATGATACTTGTCAAAAATGGCAACATGAAATGCCAAAAAGAAGCAAAATAATTCATTTACTCTACATCATATGTGACAGTAATATATCATCTGCATATTTTTACACAATACCCCTTAGTTTACAGTCATACCAGATACAGTATGTAGTAATTTATCATCTACATATTTATTTTACAAAGACACACCTTAATTTACAGTCATTTGTGACAAGTAGTAATATATCATCTGACAACATTTTGGCATAAGACGCCTTAGTTTATAATCATATGAGACACCTAGTTATATATCATCTGCATATTTTTTTTTCTTTTGAACCCTTTTTTACAATCCTATGAGACACGTAGTCATACCGGTACATCGTCTGCATATTTTTTCCAAATGATCCCTTAGTTTACAATCCTATGAGACACGTAGTAACATATGGTCTGCATATTTTTCCATAAGACACCTTAGTTTACAGTTATATGAGACATGTCATAATATATCGTCTGCATATTTTTTCCATATGGCCCCTTAGTTTACAATCCTATGAGACATATAGTCATACATTGTCTGCATATTTTTCCATAAGACACCTTAGTTTACAATCATATGAAACATGTAGTAATATATCGTCTGCATATTTTTCCATATAACCCTTTAGTTTACAATCATATGAGGTATATAGTAATATATCGTCTGCATATTTTTCCATATAACCCTTTAGTTTACAATCATATCAGGCACATAGTAATATATCATCTGCATATTTTTTCCCATACGACCCCTTAGTTAACAATCATATGAGACATATTGTCTGTAATTTTTGTACAAAATCACACCTTAATTCATGATCATATGTCAGCTGCAATCATCATATCACTGTCAAGTTTCTCTACTTGAAAAAGCTCCACCACACCACTGTTCACAACCATCTGAGTGAACTTCTGATTAAATTTAGCAGTAAAGTTTAATACAATTGTTTATTTCATCCACCAGAGGATGTTGAACTCCCCGTATTCTGACACCCCTAATCGGAAAGTGGTTTTAAAGAGTCAGTGGCTCAGTCAGTAAATCGGACTCCTTTCCAGAATTTGCAGCGAAACAAAATTTTCAGGATGCAATGAGGTTTAAGCCTCGCGACCTCAGAACTGAGGGCAGATAAAGAATGCCGTGTGATGGGAGAAAGTGACAGAGGGAGCTTTAAGCTGCTAATCACGCTCGCAGATTCACGGTTTGGCATCTCAGCTATCACTCACGTTTCCAGAGGGAGAGATAAGAGTTTATGCTCAGACAGATTGATTATCTCCCAAATAAACAAATGCGGGCTCCTTCTTTATTAAACCATGACCAAATCTGCTTATTTAAGTTTGAAAAGAAAAAAAAAAACACGACATCACAAAATTTCCAGGTGCATGAGGATGATCATTCACTGATTAAGAAGCTATTCATGAGGTATATGAGGAGGTTGACGAGGGAGTGGCGTTGACTCATGTGTTTTTGTTCATTGTTCAGCGATCTGTAAGTCACACACAGAGAAACACAGAGGAGCATGTTGACTTTTTAGCAGACAGGTCGAGCTAATTTTTTGCTTCAATAACTAGGAATCGGAATGTGTCACGTCATTTACGTTTGCATGAATACAGGTGCACGTGACAATAAGACAAGTGTGTTGAATATTATTCCATAGCTAATATGAATTATTCAAGAACTACAGAGAAGCTCATAGGAAATCTGTGTATGAGTTTTGACCTGCCCTGGTTCACAGGGTGCTAATGTAATACATGAAAAGTAGAATAATCATAAATAAATAAATAAATAAATAAATAGGTTTGTAATTGTCATTCTGCACAGCCACAGTGCTCACATAATGCAGCCCACTTCAGGTCCTTCCCATCTTATGCAAAGTGTCTTGCAGCTGTAGGCCGGCTTCAGAACGAGGCAGCGATATTAAAAAAAAAAAAAAAAAAGGGGCCCCTGATGGATGCAACAATAGCGTCCACTTTCATCATCGTTCTGTGCAACTGTGTCAAGTCCCCATGTAGCCTTCATTGTGTATGCATAGTAAATGACTATTTACCTGCCAATGCTTCTGATAAGTCATGTCGCATCCCTGATGTCCCCCTGCCCTAGCACCCACCCCTGCTCTTCCTTTCATCTCAGACCCTGGTCACTGCTTTCTTCTTTTGCATTCTCTCCTCTTTTGCCCACAATCACACGCTGATGAGCTCATGCTCATCTCCACCATCTCCTCACCAAGAGAATTTGTAAGATTACATTTTACACAGGTGCCATTCTCTGGGGTTTATCTTTGATTGCTTTCTTTCCATTTCCTCTTCACCTTCTTGCACGTTTTTCCTCCACTCTTCCTCCTCCACCCTCTTCCTCGCCAGTCTCCTTCTTCGTCGCTCTCCCGTCTGTCGCCGTGCCCCCGCTGGGGTTTCGGATTGCGGTCGCTCTGTTTATGCAACCCCTTGTTTTGAAGTGACAGGTCGGGATAGATATGCAATATTAAAGAGGGGCCTTATGAATTTTTGACATCTAATTATTAGCTTTGCGGTTAACATCTCGCAGCTTAGGTGGGCAGGCCTATTGGTGCAGCCATCTGAAGTGCCAACAGTAGGTGACTGCCATCTCCAATGTATTCTTTAATGTAAGTAGTAATCATCACTCTAAGGTTAATTAATGGCCCTTGGTAGCCACGGTTTTCGCAGTTAATCGGCTCATGGCTCCACCAATTAGGCTCTTTTCCTCCTTCCTTCTCTCTTCAAATGTTAATAATGCTCTTTCAGGGCTTCAATGTGTGAGCAAACGTACAGAGCAGCTCACCTCAGTGGCATTGTTACACATCCCAGGGCTCAGTAGCACACCTTATACCTTCTCCAACAGTTCTATTCTTTATATCATGATCTAAACTTTGCATCTGCAACAAGTGTATTTTTTTTATGTCTGCAACGATGCTTTTTGTATAAATCCTTGTTTTCACACACAGCAGGGGTTTCGCACTATGAACTGGATGTCACCAACTCCAGTGACTTCACCCTTCTGCCCTTACACCTCCTCCTTTCCTTTTGTTCAGATTTGATTCCCAAAGGTGTGTGAATACAATAGGTGTCTTCTTGGTGTCTTCTCTTTAATAGTCTGAACATATGCAGAGTGCAGGCGAGAACATGGCGGGACAATGCGAGAGCTCTTGCTGCCGCCCTGTAATCAGACACTGATAGAGGAGGAATGAGAGATGCATGGATAAGATGACGATCTCCCGTTTCCTTTCATCTAAAGATCTGCCTGCGTATCTGCATCTACATTAGATCGCGACATCCTAATCACTGCAAATGGCTGCTTAGTCTCAGGAAACAGTGTCGAGCTGCACAATGACTGTGGCTTAAGGTAGAACTAGATCAGAAACAAATCATTTTTAATCCCAGATTCATTGTGTAGATCTTACTCTTTGCATATTCAGTGTGCTTAGTCTCCAAATCTTTATTAAAAACTTGGGGGAAAATGTTTTACAATTGTGATGAGTCAAAAGCCAAAGTCAAAGCATGATCCATTAAACTAAACTAATTTTATATGCAGTGCTGTGCAAAAGTCTTAGCCCCATGCTGTAGACTAAAAATGGCTTAAAAATAATGAAATGAAAATTTTCAACATTAGAAAATACTATAAACAGCAGTAAGCCATAATAAATGAAACAAAGTCAATATTAGGTGTGAGACGACCCTTTGCTTTAAAAAATAAAATAAAATAAAATAGTAGTCTCAGGTACAGCGAGTGCAGTTTGATAAGGAAATGAGCTGTACCATAGGTTTTACTGAGCATCTTACAGAACCAGCCACAGTTCTTCTGGACACTTTGACGGTCACACTTGCTTCTTCATTTTGCACCAAAACCCAGCAGCCTTCATTATGCTTTCTTTTTTAATCTGAAAAGTGCTCTCTTATGGAATACGCTGCTCAGATACAAACTTTTTTTTTCTATAACATTTAATTTTGTGCTGGAAAACGAATGTTTGGACTCTAAAATGTTTTTGTACCGACTCGATAATGTAGAAGTCATACAATAGAAATCTATAATGAAGTTTGTATTTAAAAAAAAATATATGGTGCTAAGACTTGTGCACAGTACTATATATATATATTTTTTAATTTATTTATCTGTCGAACTAATGACCATTTATTAAGCCCTACATACCATCACATTAAATTGTTCACATAGAATTAATTACCACCAAAAATATAATTTGGCTTTTAACACAAAACATTAGTTATAAATTTCACCAGTAGGTTTAAATGGGCAAAAATGTGACCTAGTTTGTTTGTTTAGTTTTGTTTGGCTATAGTTATCAATAACAATATCCTGTCGTGCTGCGGTAAGGAATAAAGCATGAGGAAAATAATTAATAATTAATTGGATGGTGTGACGTGACCCGGAATAAAATAGATTTCCTATTAGCACCTGGAACTTGAACGGTTTCCTCATCCAAAAGGGTTTCATGCCTCTTATACCCCAGCGATTTTTCCAATGCAATAGTTTGTCCTGTGTTTTAAAAAGTGTTCTTACATCCAAAAACTTTTTTTTTCCTTCTGTTGAAATCCATTTTAAATCCGTGTACATTGTTCCTGTTGAAACGATAATGGTGGCAGGTGTCTTCGGCCCTGTTGTTTAAAATTCATCACCATTTAGAATGGAGAACTCAACAGCTCCATGTTTCTGTAAGCTGAGGTAAAGTTAATGTGAGTTAACCCACAACACTAAACTCCAAAGACACCAGTGAATTAGCAGTTCTGACAGCTACCGAATGAAAACAATCAATTAGCTGATTATCCCATCGAGAGCCTTGATTTGATCATCAGTGTGTTGCTATTAATCACTTTTTATCTGCTAATCAGAGGCTCTTTATTACAACCAGAGAGAAGTCAGATCAGGCCATGTTTTCAAATCTCATCTGTTTTCTTTCATCCGGTAGTGCTCCTGGTTTACGTTTACAAGATCGGTATAGTGAATAAACTATCATATACTGTACACCGGATTACCAGTTTACAAGGTACGATATTTCCCATTATATTAAGGATTTAGATCATGTTTATAGACCATACTATCTTGCTGATATTTTCATTTCGAGCACTTCCGACACAGCTCTCTAAATCAGTCCTGAGCATCATTTGCAGCTCGGCTGGTAGAAGATGCTTTTCCTTTTATCCTTCTTACTTTTAACAATGGAACAGTGTTTCAGAGAACTTTACAAATGTGCTTCTTAAACCTGACCTATTTATACATCTTCTTCCTCTTAAAAAAATCATTTCTTGTCTCATACATTTACTGTACATTTAATTCATTTGCACTTATCTCAATTCGCACTATTGAAATTTATCACAAATATTTTCCTCTCAAAAGCATATGTAAAGCACCAAAATGAAAACAGTGCAGTATTACTGAGAATATTGTTACTTGTTAATTTATTTGCCATTAGTATTATTTAAATTCAAAAAACTTGTTTGAAAAAAATGGATAAAATACAAATGAATGCAAACGACATAAATATCTCAATAAATTAACATTGTCTAATGAAACACCTTTCTATTTAATTTCACGAAACATTTCAGACTGTTTTATTGTATAACCTGCTTTAAGATTAATAACGGAATATAAACCTGAGTTAAAGAAAACAAAGCCAACATGAAAAGCGAAAAGGAAAGAAAAGAAAAGAAATCATGGATTGATTTCTTGTGCAGCCCGTAATTCTCTCTCTCTCTCTCTCTCTCTCTCTCTCTCTCCAGATCTATGACGTGAAGCATTTGACTCTGAAAGGCAGAAAGTAAAGTGTTCCTGCATTCGATGTAGTGAATCTGAAATCATCCCCTCTTCCTAAATGTTCGCCTCATTTTCCGAGTCTGTCTTTCCCAACATAAATGCTTCTCATTTATTTATTTCTTTTTTTTTTCATTTAGAATCAATTGACCTGACAGAATGGTGGGCAATTAAGTGATTTTTGTAATGGTCCTAGGGTAATTTGCTTGGGCTTGTCAGCTGTATTTTATGAACTTACCCCGGTGCTCCTCTCTCTCTGTGGTGCATAATAGCTGGTAATTTCAAAATCTTTATCCTCTGTTTCCCTCTCAATAAATTGAAATTACAGGAAGTTGTTGGAGAAGCTTAAATTTCCCTCTTTTTGTGCTATTCTTGTTATTCCGTAATTGACAGTAAAGGGAGTCTTTGTACTTAGGCAACCATAACATAATCATGGCTAATGTGTAAACTCTGTCACTTAGTAAGCAAAGAAATGCAGTCTCCAGGGTTCGGCTAAAAATACGGGAAGTTTGCTGCATAGCTAATTGAGGGTATCATTGCTTTGACGTCATTTGGCTAAACTTTCTTCTTTCTCAAACTCTGCATGTAAAATTGGCTGTACATCAGTTCAACTAAAACTACATATGCAAGAGTTTTGTGTTTTGTGCTGCTTTTTTCTTTTCCCCTTTGTGCAGAAGGACAAACATCAACGCCGTCGACGCTGCTCAAATCAAATTAAGATCATGATGCATGTCCCGCACTGCGCTGTCATTAGGGATGCTGCACGAAATACCTTTAGCCATCTTCGAGCTGCCACTCCTCCATCACATAATGTTTTTTAGCTCATCATCTTGGCTTGTAATAACTCCAGCTGCACATCTGCTTTGCGCCATAACACTTCACTAATTCTTCCCTCATTTCAGCGTGCATCATTCGTTCCTAACACAATCTACATGTATTAGTTGGTAATGACTTAGCGGTTAAGAGCGAATAGATGTCGAGGGAGCCGCAGGCAGGCGCTTTTTCTTCGCCTCGAGCTCCGTTAGATGAATCAGGACGTAAGAGAGAGGATGAAAGGCTTATCAATCAGAATAAACGTTACGTCTGCTTTCAGAATGTGACTTAATCCCTAAGGGACGAGGCTTCATCGCGAGTAAATATTTGGCTCGCTTTATAATTAACGTTAGCGATGTTGTTTATACGAAATCTGAAATTTCATTGTGAGGTTCAAATAACAATTCCAGCATGTTCAACTGGAAGACCTTCACTTGAACGGCTTCTGTGTCTGAGTGCTCGTGTTATGTCATAGGTAAGGAATACAACACTGCTCTTTTAGGACGATAATCAACAACATAGCAGAGTGAGGTGAGGAGTTTTTGTACTCACCCTGAACCTGATTCACTTGCTGGAACATAATAGCATGACTCAAAGACTTTAACTTCTCTTCGACCTCAGCAAATATCCAACAATTACATTTTCAAAAAAATATTAGGAAAGAAAACTTTTTATGCTTCAGTGCTGCAAGCATTTGATAATTATTTTGGTAGAAGACCAGCAAAATATATCAGGACCTGTACATTTGTTGTAGGAAAATAATCAGTAACTGGGTGGTGTGATGTGAAGTGGAGTTATCGTTACCACCCTAAAGTTGATTAGTTTCTTATAGTATACACTACCGTTCAAAAGTTTGGGGTCACCCAGACAATTTTGTGTTTTCCATTAAAAGTCACACTTTTATTTCCCACCATAAGTTGTAAAATGAATAGAAAATATAGTCAAGACATTTTTTTCTGGCCATTTTGAGCATTTAATCGACCCCACAAATGTGATGCTCCAGAAACTCAATCTGCTCAAAGGAAGGTCAGTTTTATAGCTTCTCTAAAGAGCTCAACTGTTTTCAGCTGTGCTAACATGATTGTACAAGGGTTTTCTAATCATCCATTAGCCTTCTGAGGCAATGAGCAAACACATTGTACCATTAGAACACTGGAGTGAGAGTTGCTGGAAATGGGCCTCTATACACCTATGTAGATATTGCACCAAAAACCAGAGATTTGCAGCTAGAATAGTCATTTACCACATTAGCAATGTATAGAGTGTATTTCTGATTAGTTTAAAGTGATCTTCATTGAAAAGAACAGTGCTTTTCTTTCAAAAATAAGGACATTTCAAAGTGACCCCAAACTTTTGAATGGTAGTGTAAATACACAGGTGATTATAGGAAATTGTGCATGCTGATTGGTCGAGAAATTCAGATTATTCGAGCAACTTGGCAGCCAATCGCTTCGCCACCATAAGTGAGGAAGAATTACAAATTATGAAAGAAAATGCTCTTCCTGAAAGCACTCAAGTCAAGTCAAGTTTATTTGTATAGCGCTTTTAACAATAAACATTGTCGCAAAGCAGCTTTACAGAATTTGAACGACTTAAAACATGAGCTAATTTTATCCCTAATCTATCCCCAATGAGCAAGCCTGTGGCGATGGTGGCAAGGAAAAACTCCCTCAGACGACATGAGGAAGAAATCTCGAGAGGAACCAGACTCAAAAGGGAACCCATCCTCATTTGGGCAATAAATCAGCTACGAAGCACTAAAGATGCTACGAAGTTTGGTCGAAAACTTCAAAGGTAAGGTGCAATTGTGATTTATTTTATCGATTTCAAAACAAAGTATTTTATGTGAGTCGGCATAGATAAGTGACACAAGTCTGCGCCCCACCATTATTACATTTGCATACCACTTTTGAAGTTTGAAATAAATAATTTTTAATTTTTTTTAATTATTAGTTTTTAAAATAATCACCTGTGTATTTACACTAAAACAATTATCCACTTCAGTTGACTAATTGTTCAATAACAACATTATCTGAAGTGTTTTTGTTAATGATTACAATTCTTTCTTCATTAACGAATGACATGTCATCCTTTTTATCGCTTCATAGTTACATAGCTAATGTTGTGGTAAACCTATGAAACAACTTCCTCTTAAACAGCTATAAACAGTTATTCCCTCACCAACCTCCCTTTTTATGTCTCCTGAAGTTAATAAGACTGGAAAAAAAAGTGTTCACAAGAAACTGTTTCTAAGCCCTAACGCTAGCGACTCCTTCCTTGCAGAAACATCTCCTCACTAAAAACATCATCATATCAATGATTCTGTTTGAGTTTGTGAACTCATAACATATTTTTAATCCATTTATTATTAGGATCTGTTTCTGTGGCGTATCAACCATCCAAGTCCCTGTGTAAGAAGTTACTAGAAATAATAACGTATTAAAACAAGCACATTAATATACTAAATCACGTAGCTACTGAACTACTGAACACTGTCGAACCATTCCTTTCTCCTTTTCTCTCCATCCCTCCATTTAAATCCAAGTCT
This sequence comes from Neoarius graeffei, assembly GCF_027579695.1. NCBI lineage: Eukaryota > Metazoa > Chordata > Actinopteri > Siluriformes > Ariidae > Neoarius > Neoarius graeffei. The sequence continues at coordinate 30,401,825 of NC_083579.1, forward strand.
TCCCCCTACAACCATCCCATGTGATCATTTCCGTTTATTATCTCATATTAGGAAGCAGCACCATGCTTATACTTTTAATGGCTTTCCTTGCTGTGCTAAATCTGGTTTGAAATGGCATCCACTAACAATCAGACGCCCATTAAAGA